>NW_026250119.1:0-247750 GCF_024043145.1 Alternaria conjuncta | reverse complement strand
CCCTAACCCTAACCCTAACCCTAACCCTAACCCTAACCCTAACCCTAACCCCTAACCCCTAACTCTAGATAGAAATAGATGCCTACTATATAAATAGGCCTTATAAACCTATAAGTACTAACTAATAACTTTATACTCTTAAATAGTACAGAGGTATAAAGTAGTAAACTTAGTATATACCTACCTCTAGACCTTTCTCTAAATACTATAGAATACTTTATTAAATTATACAGCTTTTAAAATACCTTTTATTATACTAGTAATACTATAAGCTTACTTTATATATAAATAATTAACCTTTTATTTCTAGTATATAAAATAAACACTTTGCACTTTAATATAGTATTACTATAATTTTAGACTTATATATCTAATGTTTAACTCTACTAGTATTATATTAAAGTCTGCTAAACTTTAGAAAAGTATTAAAACTTATAGACTACTAAAATTAATATTATATTATAACACTCTGTAATACTTATATATAGTTATTATAGTAGTAATACCTTTAAAAAGTACACTATATATAAAAACAATATCTAAATACTTATATATATCTAATATAGAACTCTTTTTAAGCTATAAAGATAAATGTATAACACTATACGCTTAATACTTTAGTAAAGACTTATATAGATTAAAGCAAATATAGATTCTATAAAAAGAAAAACTCTAGTCTTCTACTATATATTCTTATTTACTTAATGCCTATATTTCTATATTTTACCTCTCTAACTCTCTTCTACTATAGACTAGCTACTCTCTCTAAACCTTAACTAAACTAGAATTCTTTAGCTAATCTATAATGCTATAGTAGATAAAGAGGCCTAAGTAGGCGCTAGGCTAAGAGAGAGAAAGATAGTTCTAACACTTAGCTAGGTACTTAGAGAAATTAACGTAGCGTTTATTACAATAGAGGCCTACTAATCTACTACTAATATAACTACTAGTAAACCTTTCTAATTATTAGCTTAGAATATTAGACATAAGGTATAATATATAATAGAATTCTCTTTAGAGCGTTGCTATTAAACTAGACATTATTACTATAAAGGTTCTCTACCTTATAAAACTAGACCTTATACTAAGTAGGTAAAGCCTTAATAGTAATATCTCTACTATTCTTAACTAGGTTAGAGCTAGAGATAATTAGTAGATTACTATACATAGCGAGAAGCTATTATAGATCTAGTTAGTAAAGGCTAGGTAGGTAGAGTACTAATACTTATAATAATCTTAGAGATAATAAAGCGGCTATTAGTAAGTAGCTTAAGAGTAGTATAGTAGAGCTTATTATTACAGCGCTAGAAGACAGTAACAAGAGTTATTATAGTAACTAGAAATAAGTTAATATATAAAGTGTTAAGTTAGAAAAGTTTTATAGATAGCGTATTACTAAGTTATAGCTCTTATAGGTAAGATAAGAAGGTATTAATAGAGAGAATTAAACTTAGACTTCTTGTAATGCTAGCTACTATAGAGAAAGTACTATTAGACTATCTCTAATTAAGTAAAAGATTTTGTAATTATTTACTATATAATGTACTATATTTACTATAGAGTAAAGTAAGCTTACTTACACTCTTATAGATCTATAAGACCTACATCTCTAAGTTATAATAGGTTTCTATTATATAAATAGACCTAAAAGACCTATAACTATAAAGCACTTATATTCTACTATATCTTTATTATCTAACACTTAGAGTCTAGAAAAGATAGAGTATATACCTTTTAAAGCTAGTAGTATTATAAAGGTAATATATAGCTAGATATATAGGCTTTTTATAGCATAATAAAAATGCTAATAGCTAGATAACTTTAATAAATATATTTACATATTTATAAACTAGATAACTAGATTAGAAGCTTACATTAGAGTAACTAAAAAGAATAATAGAATTACTTAATATACTAGATAAGTAGATTATATATAGTATTTAATTAAGTTATAAAGTAAGCTATATTTAAATAATATTAAAAAAACAAACTTCTTAAACTACTTTTATACTCTTAAACTACTACTTATTAATTTAGCTTATTAGAAGACCTTAACTACCTTATCTATACGCTTAAGATTATTACTAAAGCTAGTCTTAATCTACTAACTAAAGCACTCTACTATCTAAAACGCTAGGCAGCTTAGATAGCAGCACTTAACATAGTTTAGCTAACACTAATTAGTACTACAGCGCTTACTAGACTTAATTCTAGGCGCTCTTAATTATATATTAGTTTTTATCTTTACGCTTATTATATTATATATACTTAATTAATTTCTTTAAACGCTTAATTTAGATTACTATAGAATATAGGTTCTTACAATTATTAAAGTAGATAATAGTAGCTAACACTATAGTAGAGATATTACTGCTATTCTTAACTAGGTTAATATTAGAGATAGTTAGCTTAGTACTAAATTAATATTTTAGCTAGAAGAATGTTAGTATAAATAGTATATAGAGGTAGTAATAATGCTTATAATGTAGTTTAGAATAACTAGTCTACTATCTTAGTAAAGAACAGCTTAATAATAATATATCTAGCTCTTAGTCTAGAAGATAATAATATTAGAGGTTAAGCTTATAGTGTCTAGACATAGAGTTAGTAAAATTATTAATATAGTAAAGGAATATTTATAGGCAGCGCTTTGCTAGGTAGTATACTTCTTTCTTTTTAGCTTTAGTTAGTGTTGTAAATAGAACTAACAGCTCTAGAAGTACTAGAACTATAGTAGCTATAGTAGTGTTAATTTTAACTTATACTATAGTTCTTAGAGAGATAGAGATTTACTAATTTTACAGAATAATATACTAGAGAAAGTACTCTACTAGTTATAGTAGAATAAAAGCTTCTCTATACACTTCTAGGCCTATAAGACCTATACCTATAGTAAAAATAGCTTTCTATTAGATAATTAGGCCTTATACAACTATAATAAGTATCTATCTAGTCTACTTAACTATAAGAGAGTTGTTTAGATAATTTAAGAGACGCTATACAGCTAGATATAACACTAAATTTAGAGAATATAAAGATTATAAGAGCTTAGATATATAGGCTACTACTTTTTAAAATACTTAGTACTATAGAACTAGCGTTATTAGATAAATTTATAACTTTATAGTATACCTACTTACTCTTTATAGTATAAAGTGTATTAGTTACTATAATAATAAGAGAATATAGATATAATATTAGAGTTATTCTTCTAAGTAGAGTTTTAGTAAACTTAAAAAGTATAAGGCTATAACTTAGACACGTATTAAATATTAAAAAAGAAGTATATAAAATAAATAACTTTTTTATTCTACTACTTTCTAAATTCTATTAATTTATACGCTAAACTTGCTTATACCTCTAACTTACCTTTTTACCTAGACTTAAACTCTCTAAGAATAGACTTAGAACTCTATAGTCTATATTCTAATATAATAGTTAATATACTAGTGCGTCTTTTAGCTATTATTACTAGTCTTAAGCCTCTAATAGTTAAATAGGTACTTTAGCTTGTTCTCGCAGTGCTTATAACTATAGCAGCCTACTACTAGATTATTTTTTTCTTAGATTAGTAGAAGGTACTAGAGTTAAAGTATAATTTATATTATAATATTCTAAAGAACTTAAGCGTTAAACTAGAGCTTAGAATTATAGAGTAGCTCTATATTATTAAATAAGACTTTGTACTAAAGAGGGTTGTTCTTTACTCTAATCTTGCTACTAGCCTAGACTAAGTTTATATCTAGAATATATAGTAGTTTACTAAATATAGTAATAAGCTAGAATATATATAGTTAGTAAAGTATACAAAGAAGAGAGATTAGAATAGAATAGTAATACGTATAGTAATCTTAGAGATAATAAGGTAGCTGTTAGCGTATAGCTTAAGACTAGTCTAGTAGCTACCTAGGTTGTTAAACTACTAGATCTTAAGTAGAGTAGTTATAGTTACTAGAAAGTTATTAGTATATAAAGTGTTAAGTTAGAAGAGTCTTATAGATAGTGTTCTACTAAATTATAGCTTTTTAGGTAGTATAAGAACGTATTAGTAGCGTAGATTAAACTAACGCTCTTTATAATGCTTATAGCTACTTAGGTAGAGATAGATAATAGTTATACTATCTTATATATAAGTAATAGAGTTATAAATTAGTAACTATATAAAGTACTATAATTATAACTATATAATTAGCAGCTTCTATTAAGAAGTAGGTCTATTAGACCTATAACTCTAAGTATAAAGAGAGTGCAGCTATATAAATAAGCCTATAAGACCTATAACCTTAATACAGAAATAGTAAAGAAGTATTACGCAAGTCTATTAAACTAAGAGTAACTAACTTAACCTAAAGGTAATCTATTTCTACTTTTCTTTAATTATTAGTGTAATATTAGAGCTATTATAGTAGTATAAAATATTCTATTTTTTTTTAGAAGATTAATAAATACGCAAATTTTATATTTCTAAAAAAATATATCTATAAAGTAGCGTAAGGCGCTTCTAACAAACACTACTAGAATAAATAGCTTTAGACGTTATTCTACTTACTAGTTAGATCTAGTTAAAAGTATAAATTGTGTATAACAATTCTAAAAGTTAGACTAGAAAAATAAGACTATACTTAACGTCTTTCTAGAAAAAGTAGTATTATAGTTAGCTATACTATTTAATTATTTAATTCTTGTAGCTCTTTCTATCTTAGGTTCTGTTATAGTAAAGACTTTACAAAAGGCAAAATATTTAAAAAAAAAAACTCTATTCTTTTACTTTAATTTTATAGATACTAGATACTATAACTTCTTTTAATGTACGCTAATCTGCCTCTCTCTCTAGAGGTATACTAGGTTGTTTCTTAGCGTTAAGTAAGATATAGCCTCTATAATCTTACTAAATAAGCACTTAGGCACAGCCTACTTAGTCTAGTTACTAAGAAGTATAGTCTGCTTAGACTAGCAACTAGAGTTAGTAAACTAATAGTATGTTAGAAACTTAGAACAATCTACGCAGAACTTATTACTATAGCGTTCTAGAGAAGCTCTACTCTATCTATAATAGTCTTCTTAAAATCTAGCTTTATGCCTTTAAATTTATTAGTATAAGAAATAATAGATATAGTAGAATCTACGTAATAATCTTATATAGAACCTTAGAGTTAAACTATATATCTAGCGTACCTTAGAATAGGCTAATATTATTAAGGTACACTACGTACTTACGCTTGTTATAGGCATTAGTTGTAATATTACTACCTTATAGAGTGTTGTTAGCGTTAGAGATAATAGGTAGCTTACTAAATATAGTAATAAGCTAGAATATATATAGTTAGTAAAGTATATAAATATAGTAAAGAGAAGAGAGAGAGGAAGATAAGAATATATATAGTAATAAGAGAGATAATAAGGCAGCTATTATTAAGTAGCTTAAGGTAGATAAAGTAGCTACTAGAGTTATTATACTACTAGACTCTAATATAGCTGTAAGATATAATAACTATAAAGAAGTTAGTACGCAAAGCTTAGAGTAGAAAAGGTCTTATAGATAGCGTGTAGCTAATTAGTAGCTTTACTAGGCAGTATAAGAAAGCGTTAGTGTAGAGATTTAAACTTGTGCTTCTTAATAGTACTTAGTAATACTAGGTAGAGATACTAGATAGTTAGAGTGTCTCTTCTAAGTAAAATAATCTTAAATTAATAACTATATAACTTACTATAATAGCAGCTATTATACGTATACGTACTAGAAGATAGAAGTAGGTTTACTAGACTATTAATTATAAGTAGAAATAGGTCTCTAACTATATAAATAGGTCTTATAGACCTATAAGTATAAGCTAGTTATAGGCGTCTTACTATATAAGCGGGTCTACAAGACCTGCAACTATAAAAAATAGGCTTAAATCTAGTAGTAGATACTTGCTAGTCTACTAGACCTAGAACTCTCTACTAAAAAATCTCTATTTAGGTTTATCTTAAATAGAGTTAGTTACAGAGTTCTGCGCACAGACCTTCTAACCTAAATAGACTCTATTTAGGTTTCTAACTATAGTAAGTCTAATAGGTTTAGTGTTACTCTTTTTAAAAGAATAATAAGCTTCTAAAGAATAGATTTATAAGTAAGTTAATAGCTAGAAACTAAAATAAAGTAGGTATAGAAACTATATAAGCTATAAAAGTACTAATATCTAATAAGAAAAAGAATATCTCTTAAGAAGAAGAATCTACTTAGAAGAAAAGAGATTATCTACACGTTAGTAAATTAATATACTACTTATACTATTATACTAACTATATAAAGTTTAGTGTCTAGATATAAGTATTATATAACTATTATAGAAGACTAATTAACTAGGCGCTATTTCTAAAAGATAACTATATAGTATATAAGTATTATATAACTATTATAGAAGACTAATTAACTAGATACTATTTCTAGAAGATAACTATATAGTATATAAGTATTATATAACTATTATAGAAGACTAATTAACTAGATACTATTTCTAGAAGATAACTATATAGTATATAAGCTAAATATAGCTTATAGCTTTAATAATAATAAAAAAGAAGTTAGATAACTTTATTATAAGTAGATTACTTAGAATTAGAGATATATTATAGATAATATCTTCTTCTTTAAATATTTTTAGATAAGTAAGAAGGCTAGAAGTATAAAATAAATATAGAAGAAGACTTCTAGAAAGAAAAAAGTAGCCTAGAGTAAGAAAATATAAGATTAAGTATTTAGGCTATAGATATTATAAGACTTTTCTTCTCTTATATAATTATGTCTAGAATAATACTAACTCTTCTACTCTAGAAAGCTTACAAAAGTAAATAGAAACTAAAGTCTTTTTTATTTTCTCTACTAATCTTATAGTAAGTCTTTTTATACTCTACTCTTTTCTAAAGCTTTTTTTATCTTTACTATTACTAACTATATAGAAATAGAGATTTCTCTTATCTACTTTATATTTTCTCTATATAAATTATATACTTCTAATCTATTATAAACCTTAGTATTTAAATAAACTCTATTTAAAATTAGTAGTAAGTATAGGTACTATATAATAGATATAATTAGAGTTCTATTAATATACGCTTACTACTTAGATTAATATAGTAATTTATTTTTAAGTAATTTTATCTTCTATCTACTTTCTATTTCTTTTTAATAAATACTTTTTTCTAAATACTTTAAACTTATCTTAAAGCTACTAGTATTTCTAAATAGCTAGCCTAGTATATAAATAATAAAAAGTGCCTACCTTTACTTTTTATATCTATATAGCTTAAGTGTATTACTTTCTAGAATATAAGCTTAGAAAGTATAAGAGTATCTTAATAATAATAGAATCTAGCGTATAGATTAGAAAAGAAGTATAACTAGTATAGATTAAGTACTATATTACGCTATTAGAAGATAGTTTCTCTAAGTATAAAGAATATAGAAAAAAGAGAGAAAGTAAGAAATTCTTATTAAAGCGCGCTATTTAGCTAATAAAAGAGAAAGTAGAATAATAGCCTAATTCTATTACTTCTATTTTTAAAAAAGTAGGTACTCTTCTAGTATCTACTTAGAGGCTTAGCGCTAGTAGTATATTATTCTTACTATTATAAAGGCTTCTCTAGAAACTAAGAGTAGTAGCACCTAGATAATAGTAGAGAGTAGTCTAATTCTATCTCTTCTAGCTTTAAAACTAAAAGTAATAGTACTAAGTAATAGTAAAGAAATAGCTTAATTCTAACACTTCTCTTTTTAAAAGGTATATATCTACTTCTTTACGTAAGTTATCTATAGATATATTATTATAATATAAATATAAAATATATTACGTATATATATATAGCGTATAATACTACTAGCTATTTTATAAAAGATATTATAGCTATTAGCGTATTTTTCTTAGAGTAAGTATATATTAAGCTTAAGAAAGTAAGCTAGAGTATTATAATAAAGTAATAAAATACTTACTAGAGAGTTAATACATTATATAAATAGTAAATTAGAATTATCTTTCTTACTCTTAATACTTAGGTTAATAACTTTTCTATTAAACTTATTTTAGAAATTCTTTTTCTAATAAGTCTTTCTTAGTATTAGGCGCTTTATATCTTAGATAGGTTAAAGTAATAGTAAGTTAAAGTTAGACTTTTTATTACTAAATATATTTATTAGAATATACTTACTTCTTTCTTATAGTATATTTTATTTTATTAGTTTTCTCTCTTACTAGGTAGAGCTATAGCTTATAAACGTTAGTAACTATCTAGATATTAGTAAACTAGTATACTTTTTATATTTTTATACTAACTTAGTATAGTTAAGTATTAGAATATAAATATCTTATAACTATTAAAAGAGGCTAATATAATATAACTAATATTTAAGTACACTTTAAAAATTAAATATATCTAATAATAATAATACTACTAACACTAATAGCTCTTCTCTAGAAGTAATATACTAGGTCTTTAAAAGGTGCTAGTTAAGTAGTAGCTTAGTCTAGCGTACAAAATACTACTTATTACTAAGTAGTAGTAGTTACTAGCTACTATACTACTAGGTAGATAGAGGTATATCTATCTAACCTCTATATAGTAGCTTCTTATAGAAAAGTAACTCTATAGTTTACTACTAAGCTTATAGGTATAGATCTTTCTATAACATTATAGCTCTAGAAGTAGAAATAATATTTATAACTAAGTAGTAACTATATAAGTTAGAAAGTAGTAGAAATAGAATAGTAGAAAATTATAAAATAGTACCTATATACTATTAGCGTATATACGTAGAGCGCTTATATAATATAGTTTATATATAGTAAGAGTAGTACTTTAGCGTATAGTATATAGTATAATTAAGAACTAACCTTTATACTACTATAGCGTATAAGTAGTAAGAGAGGTGTAGTAGTATACTACGTACGCTAAAATAGATAGCTAGTCTATATACTATAGTAAATATTATATACTAGTATTATAAAAAGAATATACACTATTATAAATAGAGTAAGTGTTAGACTTTATATTATATCTACTAACTACTTTTAAGAATATAACTAGAGTAAGCGCTTTTCTACTAAAAACCTCTAATAAAATGTAGTATATAGTTTATATTAATCTTACTTAAGATAATAACTTTCTATAATATTATTATATACTCTTAACACTACTAAGTCTACTAGTGTATAAGCTAGCTTATACCTACCTTAATAAACGCTTTTATAAAGAGAATATCTTACCTCTTCTATATTTATAATAATAGCGCCTAAATACGCTACTAAAATACTTTAAGAAGTATTTCTCTATATCTAAGTTATTCTTCTTACTAGATATATATACTATTTAGTTATTAGATAACTCTTAGTATAAGAATATTATATTAGATAAGCTTCTTAATATTAAGTCTATAGATAAAGTAGTTTTATACTTCTATATATAGTATCTAATATAGTTAATAGAGATAATATAACTTAGCTTTATTAAGTCTATATAGATTATAGATTCTAGAAGTATTAAAAGCTAGTCTATAGTATAAGAACTAACTAGAGAGCTTTATAAGTATAGAAATAGAATAATCTATTATCTATCTTATCTCTAGTAGTATAGTACGTATTACGCAAAGTTCTTTATTTCTTTTAGAAAGAATAGAACTTTATAAGTTATTATTACTTTAGTAAATCTAACTTCTTAGAAGTAGAGTTATAAGAGTTACGTAGATAGTAGAAAGAAAGCTTCTACTTTAATAAATAATATAGCCTTTATAGTAGACCTTCTCTTAAAGACTATAATAGTAGTAGTATTAACTTAGTCTAACTTTTAAATTAAGTTTTAGAATTTTCTATAATATCTTTAGATTTAGCTATTATTACTAGTAGTAATTAATTAATATAACTTTAGCGTATACGCGTACTTTAGTTTTATATATATAAAGTATATTACACTACTATAAGTATTAGTTCTAGCTAATAACTATTAAGAGGTCTAAAAGTAGCTCTATTTAGTTTTAAGTTACTAAGGTACGCTATTATAAGTCTTAGACTTACGCTAGTAAAGTAGTATATATACCTTATTCTATATATATCTTATAGTACTTTAATAATTAGCTATATTAGTAATATATTTACTAAGTAGCTATTTAGCGTAATTTAAGACTATAAGCTAGAATAAGTAGTTATTAAGAACGCGCTAAGAGAATTACGTATTTATTACCTTTTCTAATCTTTAGCTCTTACTACTCTAAATAGTAATCTACACTATATATTCTATTTAAAGAAGCTAGTAGAGAGTTATAGAATATACTTAATTCTAGATTAATACTTAGTAGATATAAAAAAGAAAAGGTAGCTTACGCACGTAAAGATAATATAGATCTAGTAGTAGAATAATAGCGCTACTAATAATAATACACTTCTATACTACTACTTAATCTTTATAGATTTATAGAATATATTATTCTTAGTGTAGAGTAAAAAGAGCTATAAGTGTAGAGTATTATTTCTAATACCTAGGTATTTATAGAAAGATAGAATTTACGCTAATATTAGTATTACTAGTTTATATTATAATATAGATAAGGCGTAGTTTAATAGATAGGCTAAGAAAGAAAGTTATATTAGACTTAAGTTAAAACCTATATACCTTATACTATATAACGTAAGAAGCTATAGCTCTAGAAGCTATAATAGAGTTATAGAGTATTCTAGTAGTATATATAATATTAGCTTATACGCAGTGTTAGCTTATACGTAGTGTTAGCTTATACGTAGTATTAGCTTATATATAATAGAGTTAACTCTAATAGAAGGCTAGTGTAATAGCTCTTAATATATACTTATTCTATAGTATTTATATAGAATTCTAGTATATTCTAAGTAGCTCTAAATATACTACTATAGTGTATATTTAATTCTATAGTAATAATAGAGTTCTTTTTATTTTTTATCTATTCTTTAGCTATAGATATTAGAGTATTTTTTTAGAATAGTTTAGAAATATTCTAGAATTAATTTAGACTACTTACTAATAAGTAGATTATATAACTTAAAATACTTAGCCTAGCTTACTATAGTAAGTAGTACTTTTATTCTACTTTATAAAGAATTTTTAATATATAGTATACTAGAATAAGCTTTATTAATAGTGTAAAGAAAGTAAATAATATAGAATCTTATATAGTAGCTAAGATAGTACTTCTAGTTTCTATTAAGCTAGTTAAGGCTAGTAAGATACTTTCTAAATTCTAAGCTAAAATAAGTATAGATTAATTATAGATTAATTTAACTTACTAGCTATCTACTTAGTATTTATATTAATAGTAATACTATAGAAACTATGTGCGTAGAGATACTACTATTATACTAGCTAATCTAAACGCTTCTTAATAGTCTAGAAGAAGGTAGTAAATATCTTTTAGTATATTTTAGAAAACTTAGTGTTAGTAGTAAAGTATCTAAATATAATAACTACATAGATTAGCTATAGATTAATCTAGAAGTAATTTACATACTCTTTTTATAGCTTTTTAGTATAGTAGTAAAAAGAATTTCTCTCTAACTATTATAGTAGCGCTTAAAAGATATATCTATCTAGAAGAGTTTTTATTTTATAAGTAGTTTAGCTTACTTATTCTATACTTAGATAATAATATAGCCTCTACTAGCTAGTAAGATTTAGTAAATATATATCTACGTAGATTAATTTAGAAATATTTAGAAAATAATTTAGATAGCGCTTATAGTAGTAGAGTTAGAATAATTTACTTTTTTTTTAAAAAGAACCTTTTCTAGACTAGTATCTAGAGAAAATATAATTAATCTTTAGATAGTAGCTATTCTTATAAGATAGTTTTTATTTACCTAAGTAGTATAAAGTTCTTTAATTAATAAAACTCTACGCTATCTTAAGTAGAAGGTAAACTAGTTAGACTATAAAAAGGTAGCTAAAATAGTTTAGAAATAATTTAGAATTAATATTTATAAAATAGCTTATATCTTATAGTATTTAGTATTAATATTAATTAGAATATATAAACTATATTCTTAACTAATTCTATATCTAGCTACTAAGGTAGAGAAAGTATATACTAGTGTATACTAGTTAAAACTACTATAAAGTATAGAACCTACTTAAAATATAAAAGAATAATAATATTAATTACTATATTATAGTCTTATAGAACAAGTTTACTTTAACTCTAGATATAGTTAGTATCTAAAATAGTTTAGAATTAATCTAGAAATATTCTTTAAGAACTTACTATAGTTTTTTAGATATAAGATCTAGAGCTTAACTATATTATAGTTTTTATAAGAGCTTTCTACTCTACTATCTAAAAGAGCTTATAAGTAGGTAATATTAATTCTTAGTAGTACTCTTTAGATATAGTGCCTTATATTACCTAGAGCGTAATTACTATAGATAATAAACTAAGAGGTAGGCTTTATTACTTACTAGAATTAATTAGAAATTATTTCTAAAATAGTTTAACTATATATACTATTAATTCTACTTAAAATAACTCTAGACTATAAGAACTTTCTCTATTAGTATAAATACTATCTCTAAACTAACACTAAAGCTTATTAAAGTAGCTTCTAGCCTTTCTTCTCTTTCTATTCTACTTAATTTAGTTTATAGATATTTTTATCTACTTAAGTATTTTATATAAGCTTTTATCTACTTATAAGTAAGTAAAATTCTATAATTAATTCTAAATATATTTATATATTTTAATACTAGAGTACTTAAAAACCTATTTTAAGATAGTTAAATTTAAGAAAAAGCTAAAAGTCTTTTTCTTCTCTACTTTACTAGCTTTATAGTATTAAAACTACTTATACTAGATTAGTTTTAAATTAATCTAGAAATAGTTTATATAAGCTACTTATACTTTTAGTATTTTATAATACTTTCTTAACTAAAGAATATTATTTATTTACTTTTAAAACTTAAATAATATAAGTATAGTTTCTAGAGTCTATACTAGAGTATTAGAGTAAATATATAGTATACTTAATAACTTTAGTCTTTAAGAAAAGCGCGCTACTATTTTTAGAAGTAAGTTAAACTATACTCTAGTTTAAATAAGTTTAGAATTATTTTAGAATTAATTTAACTATATACTTTAACTTAGTCTTTAATACTACTATTATTACTCTTACTAGAGCTAGATAAATATAGATTAAATTTCTTATAAATATCTAGATCTAATATATTAAGATTAAGAAATTTAGGCTTAGTATTAAATATAGGTAAAGAAGGCTTTATATTATAATATAGATGTAATTTAGTCTAAATTAATTTAGAATAAATCTAAAAATTATTTAAATTAAAATTTTATTACTAAGTACGCTAATTCTTTTAAGTAGTATAATGCTAGTATACTATATTTTAAAAATTACCTATTTATATTAGCGTATACTATATCTTAGCGCACTTTTAGTTAGATAGACTATATATATATAGAGAACCTTTATAGGCTTATATATATTATATTAATTATATTAGCTATCTTATAGATCTACCTAAAAGCACACGCGTAATAAAGAGCTTTAATACTTACTTAGACTAGTTATATAGATAGCTTAGTCTTTAAGCGCGTATTAGTAGATTAATATCTTAGAGAGTCTAGAGAATATACTAATTAATATCTAGGTTTACTTAAGATTTATTACAAGAAGGTTATTAGAGTAAAGCTTAGGCTCTAACGCTACTAGAACTTTAGAGTATAAGAAAGTAGTAATAAAGAAGCTAGTAGCCTCTATAGCTAGTGCGCTTAAACTTTATATACGTATAATATAGTTACTAATAACGTTACTAGTAAAAGCGTAATTTAAGACGTAGTAAAGAGAGTAGTTACTATAGAAGAAAATATATATATAGTAGTAGATTCTAGAGTAAAGCTACTAATATATACGCGCTTTATACCTAGAGAAGAGTATATAACTATATAACACTTTTATAACTATAGGCGTAATTAAGCTAAACGTCTTTCTAGTATACTTTTGCACTACTATAGATTAACCTTACTAATATTAGGTAGTAGAATCTATATATAGGCTAGTTACTATATCTAAGTATATCTAAAGCTATCTATAAGAGTTCTAGAGAACTTATATTAGCTATAATGCGCTCTAAGAGTAGAACTTAGTAGTCTAACTTACGCGTTCGGCTAATCTTAGTAGTAGCACTTTTCTACTTAGTGTAAATTACGAAAACAATGTTCTAAAACTACCTGTTTAGGTAGTCGCGAACATTTTTAATTAGTATAGATTGTATTATTCGAGTGTATTAAGTAATAAGAGTTATCTATCCGTTTAGATTGTTTATAGGCGAACAAGGCTAGAGTGTTATTAACCTCTAATTATTCTACTAGTAGTAAAAGCATAATTGCTCTAAGTACAAAAGTTGTCCTGTCGCTCTAAAAACACCTGCGCGCCTCTCTTTCGGTACAAGGTATAAAGGTGTTATAATGCTGGAAGCCCGGCGACTAGTAGTGTGAGTGCAGATGCCTTGAGCAAGTCGGGTAGCATAATTTGTCGCGTTATGGTCGTGATGCCGTTCACGCGTCCCCCGAGACTCAATTTGACGTTGCCGCATTGTGCGGTGGTGTGGTCGTGGTCTCTCTGCAACAAGTAATGCGCTTGTGATACGAGAAACATTTGGATGGTAATCTTCGTTGCGCAACAATACAGTTGTGCTACATCCTTTCCCTATGACAGGCAGGGAGATGAGTGCGTGCGAGATCGAGTAGCACGGGCAGAGCGGCGAATTCCGTCGTGGCCGGTCCATCTGTCAAATCGGCTAACCGACGAATGCATCCTCCAGAGTAAGCTTGTATGGGCCTTCAGCATTGGCACTTTGTGCTTGCTGTTGGACGCAAACTTCTCGTACCAACCTTCAGCATTCCCGTCCATGCGTGACCGATTGATAGGCCGCTTAGTCGAACCGGGTTTGAAAGGTCGCGACGAGGGCGTGGGTGACACAAAGTCGAAGGCGGAGTTATTAATGGTACTGAAGTGGGAACAAGCAGAAGCTTTGGAGGAGGTGGGGGCCCTGGAATTCTTTGAGTTGCGCTTAGCAAAGTGAGTGCGGAAAGAAGGAAGTGCTTCTTCCAACGAGCGCAGGCGGTTGTCCAGCGCATAGTCGACAGGATTCCATAGCAGCTCTCGCGCTTCGAGAAGGGCCGCCTCATGACGCAAGGTGCAGTCGTAGATGCTCTGCATGTAGTATGTTGCGACGTCGGCATGATCCAGCTCGTGCCAGTGCAGTCAAATGTTGAGCATCTGGCAATCGCAGGTGAAGGGGATGTGCGCGCATTCGAGCGTTGTCGCAGGTCAATCGTAGGCGATGTTGTAGGACTGGTCGAGGTAGCGGACGATCGCAGTGCCATCGGGTGCGCTCCGTAAATGGGCAATTACCGGCGCTTCACCAGTAGCGGATGTCCGTTGGAAACTGAGGAAAGGAAAGAGGAGTTCAGGGTTGAGCGTGAAGTCGACGAGCGCAGCTTCTTCGTCAGATGCAAAGGCAGTCCTAATGGAGAGATTAATGGCCTGCGTAGTAGACATATATCCGATGCAGGTATCGGCCTGAAGCATCGTCAATGGATTCATGTTGGTGTTGGGAGGCGGAGGGGGCAGGAAGTCTTGGAACAGTTTGAAGTCGAGCTTGCTGGAGACCCTAGCGACTCCATTCCTGGCATTCGGATTATCTTTGCCAGCGGAAAGCAACAGCGGCTCGAGGATACGTATCGCCGTTGTTTTACTGTCTTACGTGACGGCGAGACGATGCTCTTTGGTGAGGCGGGCGTTGGGTGAGCGAGGGCCGACTCTCTTGCTCTTCAGTACGTTATTTACATGACTCATGAGATCTTCCGGCAGGCCGCGTTCTGCATCGACATTGATACTGAAAGCCTGGAGCTTGACGCGCGAGTCCCATTGGAGGCGCGGCGGATGTGAAGAGCTGTCAGGCGTCGAGTCTTGTGTGGCTGTACTGGTTATACTGGCTGTGCTGAGCGTGTGTTGGCCGAGATTGTCGCTTGTGAGCGGAAGGACAAGCCCTGGGGCATCGAAGTCAGTGTTAACAGGTGACAGCGGGAGACAACGAGGGGGTATGAGAGGAGCGCGGCGCTTTGCTAGGCGGAAGTCCTCGTAACAGTCCGACGAAGCAATGCTACTTTCGGCGCGCGCGCACTTTCGCATGTTGACAATCCGGCTAGACCCGAAGGAGGCTCACAGCGCCTACGTCATTCGCGATCGACCGCGTGGTAACTTGACGCCCTCTAGATGGATCCGAATGTGTTGCGGCGAGCCCTGGGGATAGGTGTGCCTAACCACTAGAGGTCAAGCTACCTAGGCAGGCGGGACGTTTAGTGAGTGGAGATGGCATCACAGCAGAGTCCCAAGTTAACCCCAGCCATGCACCAAACAAGCCCTCAACGTTGAACGAGGTTTTCGTCTCTGTCAATCCGTAGGCGTTGGAAGTGTTTTGGCTTTTGTTTTGGCGTGCTTTAGCCCTCCGCAGGCCACAAATGACGTGGCCTCGCCACGCAAGGAGTGCAAGCGGCCAGTTCGCGAAGTACAACCCGAACTCCAAGAGAACCGAATCCCAATTCAAGCTGCTGCCACTTCCCATGATAATGGTTTGATGATGAGATCTTTATAACCGTTCATCTCCACTATGGAATCTACCGATCTTTGCGCTTGGAGCGATAGAAACAGTGCTCGAGGTACCTTATGTTGAACGAGTTTGGAGCTCGATCTTTGAGGACTTGAAAGTGGCGCTTCCTGACCGCGTTTTCAACAAGACTCAGCACGAATGAATCGATGTTGCTTTTCATTATCTTGCAGTGCAGGAGGGACTCGTAGGTACGCGAAAGGACATCTTCGCCGGCCGCGGGATAATCTTACAACTGCAGCTAGCCTTTGAAATCTACTGCGCGAGCTGCGTAGAGGGACCGACATCTCTTTGGGCTGTGACTGTGCCGGGGAGGGCTGAAGCGAGCGCTGTGATATGTCCTTTGGCTTGATGGGAATTAGGTCGTTATGGTGCAAAGTCGCCATCGTCGGTGTCAGATTGGGCATGGCTGTCGTCGAAGTCACGATGTGTCTACGTGGACTGTGAGAAATCCGTGGCAGTCGCCATGGTGAGGGAGTGATGGCAGCCCAGCGAGAAGGTTTTGCAGTCGATCCCGCTGGGGCAAAGTGTGAGTAATAGAGGGTGGAGAGACACAGATAGGGTCGCGGTGCAAGAAGAACAAGTGGGTGATGTAACGAGCGTTGGGTGCTGTCGGTGTGCAGCAGGCGGAGGAAAACGGCCCGCAGCCGTGGCAGTCGTTACGTTGCCGTTGTAGTAGTCGCCGAAGGAGAGGGAACACAATGAACATCGTTCCAGCCGGGGTCGACTGGAGTTCCGCTCTCGGGGTAACGAATTCAGGCCATGAGGCCGATAGCGCGGTTGCGCGATCACGCGCTCCATCGTCGGAAGGTTCGTCGTCATCTAAGGAAAAGAACTTGTTCCCATTCTAACCCACAATAATAGGCTTCGACTAAATTGTTGATTCCGGAATTCGGCTTGACGGGAGTGGTGGCGGGCTTGAGGATATATAGGCGATGAGAGGTTTGGCGATAGCAGGGTGTCGAGAACTCCTGGTCGGTCATTTCCACGTCAGCTGGACCCTTTCCTCTGGGCGCGGTGAACTCATATCCTGTCGGTCTTGTCCTTCCAGAGTCTGTATCAAAACTCTCCCCTTACTTGTCGTCCATCTCACGTTTATGCCCTCATACTCAAACTCCCACCTACGACGACAACTTCCACAATCTTGCTTTTTCATTGCCCGAGAGCGAATGAACCTTCCGCTTGCGGCATTGGAGAAGGAAGCCGACTTGACCAACACCAGTAAATAGGCCTCTGGGTCACATCCAACTTCTGAACCGCATCCATCATCCCGCGATTCCGCTTATGTAACCAAGGCGAAGGGAAACCATCCCTCTAATGTGCAGTCGCCGCTTGCGAGTTCGAAAGATATCGACTAGATGGGTAAATGTGACGGGGGTGATATTTGCAAAGTCCCCACAGAGCACGGCCTCGATGAGGAGGCTTTTCAAGGAAAGATGGTATCGCAACCGGCGTGTAGGTTTGTGACGTCAACAATCTGATCATGGGCACGCCGATGACTGACGGGTGAGTATTGAGAGGGCAATGGCACAATTCAGTCCGGTGTGATACCGACGAGACGCCCTACTCCAGAAGCGAGCGCGGACGAAAGGCCCTGAGTAGAATGAGGGCATCTCCTCGGGGGACTATGGCTTACAATGGTCAGAGATCATGGTGCGGGGGTACCACTACCAACGGCAGTGGGCTGATTTCACCACCGAGGACGTCGCCACACCGCTCCCATCACTGCTGCACCCTCGTCATCATAGGCCACCCGGACGCGTGACGAGTCACACCAGCGAAAAGACCAGAGCCCGCGTCCGAAGCGCAGTCGACTCCATGAAGACGTGGGAGGATTAGGCTACATCCTCATCTCCGAGTGTGTGAAGGATGCGGTCGTGATCATCACCCACGGCATCTTGAGCAGCGATATATTCAAAGCTTTGAATAGTAGCAATCTCAAAAGCATCTCCCTCACCAAGACTGTACCCCGTGAGCTTATATGCTGAACTGCATGCGATGAGTCCTCTTTGGAGGTAGTGCCACTGCCAGCTCCAACGCTGATCCATATCTTGCTCCGGCAGTCAGCCCACACCTCTCCGTAGGCGCAGCGGTGCCGCCAGTAGCTGGTTTGCTCCAGACTGAGCATTCGCGTCACTCATGAGGAAACACCGACGTCTGCGCGGAGTGTTCTCCTCACACCAACATAACCACATGCTCCAGCACGAACAGCTTACAGATGACAATGCGCGACTGATTATAGGGATGAAAATGGCGTGTTCGCCGCCGATGAAGCTGATGAGCAACAAGGAATGTGCTTAGTAAGTGTCTAAACAGTTAGCATAGAATAAAAGACTGCTCGCGTGTCGTACTCCTCGAAGGCATCTCCATCTCACATCACATCAGCAGCACATCACACCCCTTGTCACTTAAGACATTCAAGTCGTGTTTCCCAAATCTGCCTCCCGGTGGTAACCGCCTCGCCATAAAAGTCCTCTAGTTGGTCATCAGCATTGCCTACCCTTCGAATGGCTGAAAACACTGTTTGCAGTCGTGATGCCGAACAGTAGACGAAGCAAGAGGCTTCCGTCGTTCCAAGGTGTTATATAACTCTCTGTGCAATTCTTAAGGCCTCGTGCTTGGTACTAACGTTACCGGTCTCGCTCGTCGACCATTCTCGTCGAGGGCTGTGAGCCCATGATCTTGTAGAAGCCGTAATGCCTAAGGGTGACTTGACGCCTTTTAGGATTGCAAGGATTGCAAGGATTCTTGAAAATATTTGGTGATGATAGTAACGGTGCGATGCTCCACCAGGCGCGGATGCATCGTCATGGGGCGATGAAGCTTACTTTCCCCAACGAGAGTATAACCTCCTTCTGGCTTGTTGTCGTTTCAGGGTGCCAGGAAGGGGTCGCGATAAGGAGAATTGATGGCAGAAACGCGTGGCCGGGGGTAGTCGAGGGGTATGTGTTGAGACACCAGGCCAGCCTCTTCACTCATTCTAAGGGCCAGCTGGTTACTGCGCGGCCGGTCCAGGCCTCGAGCGTTGCTGCAGGCGATCACGGCCCGTCGTATCGCCATGCAAGTGCCTGAGGGTCCTGCTCTGGGTACAGAGCGTTGGTCGCGAGGAACACAAGGTGTCGGTGACATGGCTGTATGTTGTGTGGGAATGGAAGGACTATGGCGATTGCTGCTGCCGCCGGAGGTTCCGGCGCAGTGCTCAGCGCCTGCCGCCCCGACAGCATTGCCGGACGCGCCAACGTCCGCGCCATGCCGAGAACTCGTACCTGCGCGCCCCAATCGCTGATCTCCAGAGCTAGCTCCCGAATCGCGGTTGGTGTTGGTAGAGAGGATGGCGTGCTGGCGCGAGAAGATAAAATTGTCGATGAAGGCGTTGTGAGGTGCCCTAGAGCTCTTGCCCGGCTGCTTGGAGCCAGCCTCACTCGAACGCCACACCCCGAACACCCCGACGCCACATCATCTCCACGGCGGATACTTCGTCGATCGCAGTGCGTGGGTCATCTTGCACGTAACTGAGCAGGGAGACGGCTACCTCATCCACATCTGTGATCGCCTTACCACAGCCACCAAGCTTCAGGTCGGCGAGCAGAGGCTGACTCTAGCGAAGAAAGACAACGAAACCACCGAGGACGACCCGGTTCCTGCAGCGAAGAAACTCGTCGTCTTGCAGGACGCTGATTTTTTTCACGCATTCTTCGTCGCTTGCATCCATGGTGCTCTCGTCATTGCAAATCTACGTATGTTTCCTGAAGTGAGCGGGGAGGTTGACGAGGGGGTCCAGACCACAGGATGGCACAAGAAGCACAGCGTAGTGTCGACAAGCCCTTCGTCCTCGGCTTGTTAAGCCTATGCAAGACTGCCTACTCCGACTACTGAATTGTATACGTCGCAAACACAAACGACTTTAGCCTCAGCATCGAGCTTGGTGTTCACGAGACCGGCAATCGCGTGGATTCGGGAGCTGGGATTGGCGAAGACAGGGTCGGTCCAAGCAGGATCGATCCATGCGACTCTATCACGCCACCTGACGACATGCTCCAGGCTCTGCAATATGCAATGTGGGTAGCTTAGCTGCAGGACGGTCTGCCTCGCTCAGGTCACCCGTTCGCCGTACAGGAATCAACACATCTCAATGGGGAAGGAAATTGATTCGCCAGCAGGCATGAAGTTCGTTAAGAGAGCAATGACGTCAAGCGTCTTTTGAAGCACGTCGCTTAGGGAGCAACGACGCAACGACGCAACGGTGCGAATAGATGGCTGAAGATGTGCTGATACGCCAAAGGCATATATAAAGCTGAATATACTATGCAGCGGAACATGCGCGGTCGTTACTGCCTGTCGAAGATATCACCTCGGCATCGAATGAGAACTGAGAGATGAGCCGAACTGCGTTGCAAGGAAATTGGACAAATGACCATGAATGTCGGTGATTTAAAAGGAGTCCACAAGCTTCTCGCGCGACGTCGGTCCACATCCACAAGCGCGATCAGAAAGACGCGGTTGAAGACACCGCCAACGGTCTTAAAATGTGGTTAATGGGGCGCTCTCCGATTCTCGTCGTCGTGCTGGCCGAAGTAGATCCCTCGGCTTGGCGGGTGTAAAGTCTTCTTTGGATTTCTCTTCTAGAGGAATGGGAGGATGGTGTTTACTGTCGCGCAGCATTTGCTGAAGTTGGACAGCAACTGAGCGACGACGCGGCTTCGAAGCGGGACGGCCAGTCGACATGGAAGTCTGGCAGCCCGTCGAGAAGGCATCGAGCCTGCGAAAGTCTTGCTTATCCACTCCTGCAGATGATCCCGTCCATGCTTTGAAAACCATAACGTCATCGGTCCCGTTGCGAGCTTGTCCGTAGCGGATGCTGTCTGAAGGTGGTCTGAGACGATACCGCGCAATTGCACCTGGCGCACTTGCCTCCAGCCAGTGTGGCAGCGACGGTGTTATTCACGCTCGATTCACGGACATTCTGATTGACATGTACAGTGACTCAGACTCCTTGCATAAAGCAGCCACAGCTGCTGACTGGATTCGTGGCATTCATTCGCCCTACTGTTCGGGATACGTAGATACGAAGTCGGAATAGATGTTAAGTCGGCGACCTGCTACTGAGACGCACTTAGAGACAAGTTCTCAGCCCGCAGTTCTGGCGAGCTGGGTCTGAAATGAGAAGACCGCACAAAGCTGGATGAATACGCATCGAGCTTGATGAGCGTGACGACAACTCTAGCGAACGGCTGATCTTGGACAACGAATACTGTGTGCAGAATGCGGTTAGTCTTCACTTCGCCTACAATGCCCAAATCTGCGCTATCCTGTTCTATGCGCAACTCGGCGTAGTGTATGATTCTAAACAATACACTCACTCTAATACTGAGCGCCTAGACATCCACGCTGGGCACTAGGACATTTGGCTCTGGCTAAGCCTACGGTGGCTACCAGTGATATTGCCGCTACGGCCATCCAACTGCCCATATCGCTTTAGGAGCGTTTCCACCTTCCTACTAGTGGAACGACAGCATTGAATTGGAGGCGGTTTCAGGAGAGCGTGATACAGGATTAGTCTACGGTCTATTACTCGTGTCTTCATTTCTCTCCGCGGCAGAGCCTAGTAGATTCGGTCAATGCGAGCCTGAAATCCAACTCCGTCAAATGGACTTGCAGTGAGCGAGGCTTCATATGCCTAACCATCCACTCGGGCGCTTCGAAGTCGCACATCATCTTCATCTTTGTGGGCTTGGTGTACGCGTACATATACAAAGCATCTCGATACGGACGCGAATCGTATCCATGCGAAGAAGGTTATGCGCCGATAACAAAGGCAGAAAGCTCCGCATTTGTGACATCCACCTCCCCAAGACCCTGGATAGACCCTCTCATTGTCGCTTGCGAGCGGATGCGACGACCAAATAATCAACAATGCTGAACAGGAAGCTCACATGTGCGTCCATGCCGAACACACGTACGGAAAGGCTGCAGAAGACCGAAGCGAAGCTCCGACTGGGCGCAGCTGCGGGCGGCATCGCTTGAACATGGGGGCGTCTGCTAGACTTGTCTGAAGTATTGATAGCATCTGCGTAGTATTCATGGACTCGCCGTTGCAAGCGGTATGGGACCAGGGTCGCGAACGGTCAAGAGGAGCCCTTGGTTGGTGGGTCGGTTTTGTATCTGCATTGTGCTTACCCGAAGACAGAGCACCGTTTGGATGATGAGAAAGATATTACATTAGCGACGCGCTTCACGAAGTATCTGAAGTCAATCAGCAGGGCTCGCATCATCTGCCTGTTCCATTGCTCGTACGTCGAAACGCTGTACGCCGTGTCAATGAGACTATCGACTGTAGTAGACTACGACAAGACAACGGATGGCCTCGCACCAACATTGATTGAGTGCATAGGACTGCGACAGGATGGTGAAAGCCACCTGGCTCTTGTTTGAGCAAGCACGTGCTTGTATCATTAATTTCATCTGGTGTACTGCGTCCATGACCCATCGCGTGGAGATTGCGCGTGCATCTTTCACTTATCTAGAATATTTCCTTTCCATGGTGCCAGTGACTTGAAGGCTCCAAGACACCCATGCTGTTGGTGACACCGGACAGAAGTTCCTTGGCCGCGGGCTGGGTTGCACATATACCACTCCGAAGTAGATTGACAACGCCGTTGTCACGGGGGGATGAAGCTGTAATTTCCTTAGGTATATACTATCGTACCGCGATGAGCTCGTCGACCTCGCGTAGTTCCCGGTCGCCGTGGTTAGGGCAGAGGCAGGGCGTGACGATATCGTCGTTCCACCCATGTATAGCCAGCTCGGTAGCGAATGTCGGAGCGCGAGCTGTTTACGTCCATCAAAAGCTCGATGAGAGGCTCTCGTATTGGTGATGCGAAAACTCCTCCCGCGGCCGTTCATGTGACCTGCGTCTCGGGCAGCTTAATATTTGGCCTAAAACCTGCTAGCCCAGCTCATTGCGTAAGGTCATTCTTCAGGTCGAAACAGAAAAGATCATCCACAGCAGTCGGCATGTGAGAACGAGCTGGCCGTCATGGCCCTATGATCACTGTTGGTTCTAGTAACTCATCAGGTGGAAATAGGAATCATGGTCTTGAGTGCAGGGTAAAAGACATCTTCACATGACACCAAATTCGGAGAAAAGAGCGGTAGATCTCTGACACAGTGGTCGTATCCGAGTGCCAGTGTTGGGTTTGATGGGCCGGCTGATGGAAGTGGCTTTGCCGATTGATGACCCATCGCAACGAGCGACTCACAACATCCGAAATCCATATGTACTCATGCAATCAGGCTACCTCGAAACAAAGAGAAGTATCGTCAAATCAAGAAGTTGTGAATTTGCCGACGCATCTACCGACGCGCTGTCACCGGCCTCAATTTGATGTCTTACAATAACATCATCCTAATAGACGGACGGCGCGTCCAGCACTTTTCAGAAATGAACAGGACAGATTGGATGGCACAGATAGTGTCGCGGTCTGAAGCATGAAGACATGTAATGAATTCGGCGCGTACGAGTTCGACGAGGGTGTTGGTGTCGCATGGCTCGAAACGGATGGCGAAATGACGACCCACGACTCCGGGCCAGTGTTGGATTTTTCTACAAGATGATCCTCTCCAGTGAGGATTGTGGGCGAATCATGCGGTAGGGATATTCTGTGGAGTGAATGAAGATTACACAGCTTGATCTTTGATCTTCTCAAGCATTAAAGGATACTCGGGCTTGCGTTTGGGGCCACGTTGACAGCCCACAACAAGTCACCATCGGTGGCCCAGCGTCCGTTGTGGCTTGTCAGCAATGCTAGTAGCTTACCGAAGTATAACAAGAGGCATCTGGCCCGCAGCATCAACCTTGTCCAGCTGGCTGCCTGTAATACGTTGTGTGACCGACGCTGTTCTTCTGCTGTTAGAAACACGTCTTGCGCTACGGTGATTCGCTAAAGCCCATACAGCGGGTGTCGTGTTGCTATTAGTCGCTGGTGAGTTGTTCGGGATAGTAGCGGCGTATCCGGATGTTTCTTTGAGGGGAACCCGATATGAGGACGTGTATCAGCGAAAGATACGGTTTGGTGAGCTGCTACCTTGCTGCTATAGCGATGCAGTGTGGTGAATAAGGCATGCTGCAATTGCACCTATTGAAGCGCCATTCGGTAGCTCTTTGCGGCGTATTGTACTTGGGTGTGCATGTGAAAACCTACTCTGATTTCCGCAATACTTTGAAGACGGCGACCCTTATTGCACTTATTGACCTATGATGGTTGAAAGCTTGGTGAGAAGAGCAGGAACTCGGGTATCGAGATGGGGGACATCTACGAGTTCCATGTCATCCAGTTGCCTAGGCCAGCCGGGGTCGATCTAGTATCTCGAGCGGCGCGTTACAACACGTCGATATGGCCAGGAAATTGAGCGCCTGTTACGTTCTTGTCGGTTGGTTCTGCCCTCATTGATCAATTGAAACAGGGCTCTTCGCTGCTCACATCCATGACACAAATCGCGAAAGGTGCTTAGCGATCGGTTGACGTCGCAGCTTCACTTTCAGTCTCATGCAAGCATGCCCATCTTCAAGTTGAGAAGCATGAGAATAAGGAGGGGATCTTGACGCGATACCCGTGATGAAAACGTCGCTTGAAGAAGTATCTTTGCCGGTGGTAGCGAGATAGCGCAATGCGTTCTGCGACTCATGGTCTACATAAGGAAAGCAATGGGCAACTCTGGGTAGAGGGATGGCAGAAACCCCTTCCGGACCAGATTTTCGCTGCGACTGCTGATATGAAAGCGTGGGTACGTAGTGTGAGTTCAGTTCTGAAGACTATGCGAACGTATCGAGAGATTCCGGTCGGCTCCTGATGCAAACAATGGAACCGGTGCGCAAGGTGTCGATGATGAAGGATGATGTTGCCGAGATGAGCGAAGAGGACTCGGCTCGGGAGTGCGGCGGCAACCAATCAGCAACTGGGAAACTCCGCAGCATCAAGTCACGTGCGCTTTAGCGGCAAGCGCTAGTGCCCGAGTTACGCGGACGCACCTCAACCACCCCACCGTCGCCATTCCTCATACACCGTGCCTTATCCATCTCAATATGGCAGCAACGTTTTCGACTACTTCATTCGCGCATATTGCCGTGTCTCTCACAGCGCAGCCTGAAGAGTTGGGCCCGGAGCCGTGATTACGCCAAGAATTACCCGCCATGGGGATAGCTGGGAGCGCCGCCAGCCCAGTCAGTCATTCGCGTCGCATCGCTCGCAACAACCCAATCCCACCATATTCACACACCAAGGTCATCCGCAACACGTCCAGTGATGATCGAGGTGGTCAGCGCGACACCCGAGGCCCATGGTCTTTGCGCACCGCCGATGTCTTTGCTGAGTGACCTTGGTCGCCATCATCTTCACCGCAGTCCCAATCAGTGGTCAGTCACTTCTGCGACACTCCTTCTCACCTCTCTAGTGTCATCTCTGACAGTCCCAGACACGCGCAATAAGTCTACATGCTCGCCCCAAGATCCGGCTTTCCACCAACAATATCCACGATCGCGACGCTCCTCCTACGCACGCACTCTCCTACCACCTCAAAACGATCTGCCCCACCTGCTCGTCGTGATGCAAGCAAGATGCGCTGCAGTCGCTACGCCATATGACGTCTTCCAGATGGAACACTTGTCACCTTACCATGTAGTCTGGATGGGAGGCTCGTCACCCACGTCTGCGACCACTACCGCCACCGCACAAAAGCGATCGTTCCTCCACGAGAAGCGGGTTGTACCCCTAACCGATGCGACGGAATCAGCCGAGGTCATTTGGCGTCCCACGCGACAAACACATGGTGGTCATGGGCGGTCGGATCGAGGAGGTCAGCATCTTCGACATGCTTCCAATAAGGGTTACACGCGCAAGCTATGGCTGCTCGCATCGGTGGAGACGCCTGAGCGGGAATTAATTAAGCATCGGGCGCAGTGGATCAACAGGGGCTACTCTGTGTCTTCCGTGCCGCGATTGCTGCAGCCCGCACCGCTTCATCGGACAGCCTGGACGACCAGACCGACTTCTCGGTCTCCTCTACCCGCCTACTACGATCCTAGAAACCCAGAGCCCAGGAGAGTGACCAGTAAGTGGGCGACTGCTCCGGTCGGTGGCGACTCTTCGTTGATTGAACGCGGTATCTTGGCTTTCGCAACATCCGGCTCTGCCACTTGCGTCAGAAAGATTTGCACTGTTGGTCATGCTGAGACCCCGACTGAAGGCATTGCAAACTCGGACACATTCTGCGGCGGCCCAGCGACCCAGCGATCAGACTAGCCGTCAATGACCAGCCTGTGACTTCTCGCTCCCCATTCACGACGTCATACTGGTGCTGAGGGAGATGGTAGGACGGTAAGGACGATGCAAGCGCATACGAGGCGACTGCAGCTCGGTGTGCCAAAAGTTCGCAGCTGCCACCGGTCCAATGGCGTCCAACCACACGCAAGTATAGACGAGCAGGACAAAGTACAAAAAGTCCTAAGCTCATGGCCTGAGGAGGACTGACGCGGAGCCAGACGGCCAGAGGTAAACTCATTCAACCAATGCTGACAGGAATATGGCTCAATTCGCTTGTTGCGACAGGATCGGTCGCGTCGCAAGGACCACAGCATTGACATTCAGCAGCACGATAGCACGATACGTATGCGACCACCTTCTACATGGCCCCCATGGTACCGACATACCATCATTCCCGTACGCTCGATCTCGCATACGATTGCGACACTAAGCCTCTTTCCTGAGCCTCCCTCGCCCGAGCCACGACGAACAACTCACCTAGCTGGTCGACACTAGACGTACAAGGATGAGGGTATGACTGTTGGGCTGGAATGGACATTTGTACGTGACCCGGATAGCGAGAGACGACAGTCTCGTCACGATGCAAGCATGGCAGGTCAGCCTTTTGAACGCAAGTGGCACTTGTGCGGCAGTTGAGGCTGGACTTCGTTCGACCGCACCACCAGGGAGGGGGTTGAAAGAAGTCCTTGCTTCCGCTGCTGCTGTAGGGGGATAACATGTTCTGCGGGGGTAGTGGCGGGTGGTTATGCTGCAGCTATGGTGGACGTAGAGTATGCGCGCGTCTGGCAGACTGGATATACGTCCCATAGCGTAGACTAATTCGGAACCACTGCTGCGTGTCATGCTCCTTTCCGACGCCCGCTCTGCTTTCGTCCATTGCGTCCAAAGCTTTGACCCTGTCATTTGCGAGCGTTCATAGCCACGCTGCCGTACCACATCAACGTCTTTCTTCCTGCTGGCATCAATCCTGACTGAGGAGCATGCTATCAGACCTGCTCTCCATCTTCGCATCTCGTCCTCGAACCGTCCACATCACTCTGGCCATGCCTCGGTCTCTGTGTCCAGGGCGCGACATCACCATGTTCATTGCGAGCACGTCAAGTCCCGATCGCAGACGTGTTATATAGTCCGCGTCAATCCAGCATATCTTCTAGGAATGGCTCAAATGTCAAGAGGAAGGTTGCGTCTTTGAAGATCTCCCGAGGCTGCGCGAATGGCGTGATCTCGAATGAAGAGCAGCATCATGGATGCTTTATCTCGACTTCATCTTGGACGCCAAGCTTGGCTTTCGGGTTCGCAGTAATGCAGTGGTTCTCCGCAAGAGCACAATGAGGTGATTTGTGGTATTTCGCATATGCTCTGCAGCATTTGTGAAGACATTGAATTAGTTGGAAAAGGATGCGTTATCGAATTCGAACAAACTTTCAGGGCTGCGTGAGAAAGGCTGAAAGCTTGTAATTAAGTAATTGCAAGGATTGACGACAAGGCTTAAGTGCATGCTGCCCGGGTAGACTGTTTCGTCAATCCAGGGCACGCTGTTCTTGCTATTCTTGATTTCAGGATCGAGCCGCACCAAATGAGAAATATGTCGACATCGGATAATTACAAAGTCTATACACAAATGTTCCGACGATCATGTCACGCGACACACTACGAAACTGTGCGCAGATTAGTTCCTCTCATTTGTCATCGTCGCATTTGTAGTTGCATCAATCTTTTGCGCGGCTTCACGCCAGATGGCTGAGAGAGACTTCGCCACATCTCTGCAGCCTCTACAAGATGCCGGAGCAGATATTGCGCTCGCTTCCGCAACTCCAAATCAACGACTTAAATTGTTCCTTCTTTGTATTGGGCTTTTTTTGTGCTTAGTTCACAGCTCGAATGGTTTCGCGGACTCAGCCACCTCCTCAAGAACATATAAGAGCATCGCGTTCAGCGCAACTTTGTAATCGCATGGTGAGGCCAATGTTCCATTCCTGCCGACAATATCTTACTGATCAACTTTGATCGACTGCACCAAGACAAACTAGGTGATCTGAGTGTCATCAAGCGCAAGGCTTAGGAGTTTACGGGCGCAGAGTCGATAACGCCGCCACACACCATGCTGCAGATCAAGGCTTCGATATCCTATGCCGGGATATTCTTGCGCGAGAGCTGGGGGTGGACCAACCCAGAACGAGGGTAATCAATGAAGAGTGTGATGTCCACTGATCGTTTTTGCGCATCGGGTTCGCAGCCGTCCAGTCAATCACGTACCATCCTTGAGCGGTCAGGGTAAGGACGAGGAAGTGATGTAAGATATGACTCAGCCCGAGAAGCAGTTGGCATGAACCAATAATAACATCAACATGCGTGAAGTTTCAATATGTCAAGAGAGATTGTCGTTCATTCATTTTCCTCTAGCTCAACGGCGACGACGTCGCTTTCCAACACCCTTCGCCAGATCCTCACCCACCCTCTTCACCCGAGTCTCAGCAGCGCCATCATGACCAACCCACTTCCTCAAGTCCAGCGTGGCTAAACCCCTGTCGACGTTGCTGCGCGTCGCTTTGGTGACATCCGCAGCAGCCTGCTTTGCTTTCCACAACGCAGCCTTCTCTGCGGCTGTCTTGCGCTTCTTCGGCTTGCGCTTCTTGGGTGATGGTGATGATGGTGATGATGGGGATAATGGTGGTGGTGGTGATGGCGATGACATTGAGAGTGGTGGAGACGAGAGACCTGATGAGGTTTCATCCTCATCATCGGGTGGTAGTGGTGTATCGGAGGGTGGGAGGGGAAGCTCTTCATCCTCATCCTCATCCTCGTCCTCATCCTCAAACGTGCGCCGGATCGGCGAGAGAAGTGAAGGCTCCATGCCCGTAGGCCAATCAACAAATGCAGATGAAGACTCTTGCTGTGGTGGTGTTGAGGCTCGTCGTGCGCGCTCAACGTCGGCTTCGGTCTCACCCTCAGCCCCAGACATCGGCACGCTGCTGCTTGGGTGCGGCGCTGATGACATACGTAATGGCGGGGTCGGCGGTCTTGATGATGGCTTGCGCTTGGCAGCGGTGGAGAGGGTTTGCTGGGCGTAGGAGGGGACTGGTGGACGTGATGGGGTGGAGAGAGAGCTGCCCATCGTGAAGAATTGTGATGAAGGTGAAGTGAAGTGTAGTGCTGAAGAATGCGTACGTCCCGCGGAAATTGCTCATTATACGGTGACGTGTGGGCTCATGCGTCACGCCATAATCTGCTTCGTTGAGGAAGGAAGTGACGCCCTCCTGCCTCAGACTCTGAACGCTGCGTCCTTGAGGCAGGAGGCAACCACCACACAACTGTCTTTGAAGGCACGGAAGACATCTTCAAATTGCACGTCCACACTAAACTCCAATGGATAAGGCAAAACAGGAGAGATGCAGCCTGTGGTCATGCAGCAAAAAGTGCAAAACAGAGAAGACCAAACTGAATCTGCAACTCACTGCCTACCGCCACAAGACTACCTACCAACATCTTAACCCCTACTCTGGTTCGGGTGAAAGACCACAAGACGCAAGCCCGCCATCATGTGTTATCGGCCCAGCAAGCTGGAGTAGATCAAATAGCAGTAGACAGGAGCATTACACCATTACGCGGACAACCCTGCTCCCCAACGCTGACCAGAGCGAAGAGGCCATCAATAGACATTCGAAACTCCACAATGGTCGAACACAAGGCTCGAACAGGGTGCGTCGCTCCTAGCGCCGTCAGTCTGACTGGACATGTTTGAACATGTTCGATGACCGACTCGAGAATTGTTCGGACCATATGCAGCCACTTGTGTGCAGGTACCCTGTTCGCACGCAATGCACTGCGAGCTGGTAGAACTGTCTGCCCGCTTGCCCTTGCACACATCTCTGCCCGAGTAATATTCCCGTGGAGCTGGAAAGAGGTGGGTGGCTCAAAGCTGTGGCCTGATCTGATGCAGCAGGAGCAGGGTGTGGGCGCGACCTCAACTTTCAGCGAGGCAAGAGCAACGCCATCACCAACATCACAACTTCTGGCCGCTCCGGTGAGTTCGCGTGTGCAGTGGAGGACCACCATTATGGCCAAAACGGAGAGCTTGATGCGATATTGAGTGATTGTCCAATCACAAACGTATGGCATCTTCTCCTACTGGATCGTGCTGGTGTCGCGAGTGCAGCACGACGAACTTGGGGTATGCGAACAGCTCTCGTTCGATCACTTGCGCGCTCGCATAGTCCTTCAACACCGTTCATACTTACGCTGTAATCAAGGCTTCAGCCGCTCGCACCAAGCCGCTTAACGCGTGACATTGCGGCGGGCGGCGTTCAGTACCTGGCGTCATGCGACATCAGATGAGCTAGCGACAATCGCATCAGCCGATGCTTTCGGTTGGTGTTGAGTACGTCCAAGCGGACCACGTCGCTCTCTATGCACTTTTGAACTAACATACATCCATTGGAGATGCAGCCGCTGATCAAGCCGGAGAAGTCGCACTCGTTCCAGTCTGATATCGTGGAAGATGGCCCAAACGAGTGGCAACCTGCGATCAGGGCTTCATGACCTTGCTAATGGCCTATCATGCGCGGCGTTATTGTATCGCCCTTGGAGCTCGATATGGGAGATGCGCACATTCCACGATGCGTTGTGTTCTCGACGTTCGAGGCCCGCGCCAGCCTCAGCCATCCGTGAGCAAGTAGTCGAGCTGATGTATTGCAGCACTATGACAAGAGAGAGAATGCACCTGCGGTGTACTTGCACCATTACAGACCGTTCTTGAGCGCTTTTACCAGCTTGTACTGGTCGTCGAAAGCAAATGGCGGTATGTGTAGAGCCATCTTCACTCCAATGGCTAGTACCACCTCACCAACTACTTTGCAGGGTTTGCAACACTCAACGTAGGATCAATTCGACTGCAGAGATCAGCCAGGATTGGAGGCCATGGCAGTCCTGCTGTTGCGCGTTTGCACTACGTCCGGCCACGAACCCACCGTCGCTTACATCCTTTTCCGATCTGGGTTCTAGCTCTCGAAGGCAAGGAAGCGATGCAACTCATCTGGGGAGGACATGCATTGGTGCTTGGTTTCCCAACTTTGCAATGGCCAGGTAATTGGATGAACGTTCCTCGTCGGTGGCTAGATGCAGCGTCTGGCGACATCAAGCTGTGGGCAGCCATGAGGAAAGCCGGCAGCCGATCGAAACGACGTGGAAATAAAAGTATTGTCGGCGCAGCTATTACATGGAAGTAGCGCAAGCGACAGGCGCTTCGGCAACGCGGCGCCTGCTGGTAGGCAGTCATGGAGAGTACGCGACTCCACAGCGAAAGGCCGTCGAAACAGCTGCACTACTCTAGTCTGCCACCCGGCGGTAGGTGAATGTAGTGACTTGAGGCCTGCGTAGACGTCCTCGTGTGCGTTGGCGGACTGCGAGAGGTGATCTTGGACCATGGCGGTGCAAGGGAAGAGCTGGCGTTAACAGGGGGAAGCATCCGGAGACTTCAGTGGCTTCATGTTCGCGTCGCTGCGAGGCAAATCCAAGACATTGCGCCGAGGCTCCCAGCTTCTTGAGCCCGAAGCCCATGATGATCTGATGCCTGACCAAGCGGCTTTCGACTACCACAAACGCATCTCATACGCGCTGTGCAACTACCCGCATATGAGGTTTGCGTAATTGGTCCATTGCACGTGTGGCTTGCTCGCTGGTGAGCAGCGTTTTGCCCGGGTAAATCAGGAACTAAGCGTTGTGGACCATTGGCAGCGCAAGCTCGTGAATCGGGCGCAGTGAAAACCCCAACAATATCCCCGCGGTATCACCGCCCCAGGCTTATTCTTTCTATCGTCGACAGAAAAGATGCGAATCCATGATATCGCTACTCCAGGGGTCTGAACGCTTTCTCATCCCAGGTTGTGCGCGCGCGGCAACGTGGGCGGCAATGAGGTGCCGATGGATACCTACAAGGCGCTGCCAAGTCCTATCGCCACGGCCCCTTCATGACGCCGTTGGAACGTCCGCGCTTAGTCGACTCGTTGAGTTACATCGCCTTCTCTGGGATGCAAAGGCGCGATGTTGGTTCCGGGGTGTTGGATTTGCGCTGGTGGTGGTTGGTATGGCACATCATTTTGGACTGGAAAGTCAAAGCCCTCCAGGGGCTCCAACATGCAGGGTCATCGCGCGAGTCTCGAAACGGCCAAGTCGCTCGCGTGATCAGGTGTCGCGCTCGTGTTCTCGCGTTTCTCGACCGAGGCACCAAGACGTCCTCCTCACATCCCAGCGCCTTCAGTGGCGGAGCGGTACCACCACACCAGTCGGATCAGGATGGCCATCTCGAGCGCGCTGCTGTATGGACGAGAAATCTCATCTGCGGTCTACAAGGCTAGTGGTCCACTGTCCAGATGGTCGATCCCAAATCCACCGCTTCGTGGGATACCATGTCAAGCCGAAGTAGTGACTATCGGTACACACCACCTTGCACCGTTGTTGTAACACAGCAAATCTAAAGGTGTCCTCCAAGAACAGATGGATACTGGGAAGTAGTGCGGTTAGTTTTTCCATGATGTGCTATGCCGTCGCGCTCTTGCCCGCAATCACCAGGTCTAAACAAAGTATCGTAAGACCCATAGCGATTATGTCCGGGCAGAAACAGTCTAAGTCAATCTTGCTAAGCGTAATTCATCTACGGGTGTTCTTCGGAAGCGGCTCCACGCAGCTGCAGTCTTCAATTGTCAACTCTTAACTCCTGCAACTCCATGCCGCACTTGTTAACCAGCGTGCGGCGGAGAAGGCTAAGACAGTATGTAATTCAAGCCATAAATGCTGCATGTTGTCATGTTCATCGCTTCAAGGGAATTTCCGCTAGTAGTGACTAATTCTTTACTATTCAAGAGACGTTAATCTACTATTAGCGTAATAGTAAAAGGCAGTGTATGAAGGCGCATGTCAAACCTCACCACATCACGAGAAGTTATATCAGAGCAATCCGCAAACGAGAAAGGATGTTACAATACAAGCTCTAATTCTACCTTCTCCCAACACTATCATGACTACCATACAATAAACTTCGCTCTCCCAAGCACAGTTTCACGATGCCTCAGACACGCGTTCAAATCGCCTCAACGCGGGCCCCATACCCCTACTCCAGCGATTTGACATACTCTACATTACCGTACGAACACCCTGCCACCAGCTCATCCCGTTCAAATTTCGCGTCTTAACGGGCGTCATGTACCTAGGGAGTGGCGGATCGATCCGTTTGCGACAAAAGCCCCGTGAGACATCAGGCGGAGCAGAACCATGGCGTCGTCCACGATCGGCATTGGACGTATATTCCCGGTCGCTTTCGATGGAGCGCAGGGCGAAGGTGCGCTGATACGTTTGTGTAGATGGTTGGTAGTCCAGGTAGATGACGATCTCAGGAGATGATGACGGTAATTTGGCTATAGATTTATCTCGAGACGGAGTCGCGAAATACCGCGTTGGTTCTGGTCGAGCTGGTAGGGCATCGGTGACGGGTGGAGATGGGCCGGGGCGGATGCCGGCCGGTAGTGGGCTAGATGAACCGAGTCCGAAGGTACTGGGTATAAGATCGACTTCAATGGGCAATGATATGACTGCCGACTTGGGCGAAGATGCTGATCTTTCCTGCGGCGTGGGGGGCGATGGATTAGGATCAAACGTCTTTGTGAATAGTGCAGCCGCGGCCGCCTTTTGTCGGGAAGTCGATGGTGAAGTCGGTCGGTCGCTTCTTACATTGGCAGATGTCGAACTACTGGCAGTAGGGCTTGGAGACTGGAGAATGGGGCGATCTGGTTCAGTCTCGTTGGTTGTAGCCTGACTTTCCTTGCCCTTCACAGGCGATCCGAAGAAGTCATTTAGTTGCTGGATGTGGTGCCTGCAACGATTCAGCAGTTCAGGATTTCCCCCGACTTTCGCGCGGCTCGCTGGTAGGCGACAGCGGTGGCCTTTTGCCGTGGTTGCGCGACAGGATGGCATCTTCGGTATCGCGATCCTGCGAAAAAGGCGTTGATATATATCCTAAGTATGAAATTGACGTGTCGTGATGTCACATCGCATGCGTTGGCCCTTCTAGAGACGTGCGTCCGGTTCATACGATGGTCGGTGGGTATGGAGGCAGACCGACTCGATAGATACGAATCTCTTTGTTCGAAGTATGCCCTTCCTCCTGTGCGCATGATGGTCGTTTTCGTTACCGCCCCGTTTCAGTCTTCTTTGTTTCCCGTGGCCGACAACACTCAGGAGCTCTCGCATCACCCTGGCGGGGAAAGTCACTTGGATATTTGGCACGATCGAGTGAGAATGTCGACGAAGCAGGGCAGCCATATGTTTTCCTGCCCTTTGGCGCCGAGCTAAGACTCGTGAGACCCTGACGGCTTTGCGACGCGGAGGCGGCAGTTCGACTCTAAAGACACGTATAGGAAGGTGTGCGCATGGCTGACTGCAGTAATTCCGCTATGCTGCTTGATGCGCGCGACTGATGTAGGCACATCGTAGACCGACCGACGGCCTTCGCCAATGCCCCACCCGCGAGTCCATCATCGTGAAGATAGTCGACCCAGAAACTCCCCCCACGCGCCCTGTAAACCAGTCGCTGCTCTTGACGCTCTCAATGGATGCGCATCTCTGTGATTTCGTGAGACAAAGGGCGTCGCATGCCGCACACTGCAGAGCATCGTCAAAGACTAAGCCATTCGTCGAACAGGCGGGGTACTCGTCGCATGTGGAAGTGCTGGACTTCACACCTGAGATGGTAACCTGTCCGACTGCCCTGACACCGCCATCAGCTCAGGTCAGTGCTAGGGAAGTGCAAGCCCCATTCCTCTTACGCAACCCGCACTACTCATGGCCGCGCTTATATACCCCAGGTCTGGTGTTGTATGCCACCCAGCAGTCCTCCGATCGTATGCGTAAGCGTGAGGTTTGCGACGGCGTTGCACCAACGAGATCGGGCACCTGGAGGCAGGATGGGCAAGCCGAAGAATATTGGGTCGCGCGGGACTGCAGGTTATTAGCAAGGGGTTGCGCCGCGTGGAAGGGAAGAGACTGACTAGCTACCATCTCGTTCCCACTCAGGGCGAAAGTGACGGAGGGACGATCCGGTGGAGCTGCGTCCGCGCTCGTGCAAAGTACGCTCTCTGGTGTTGGAGCCCGCCGGTTTAGGGGTTATCGACGTTGTTGCTCGTGGGAAGCTCGGACGCGGGGACGGGGCAAAGGAGGGCGTGACTGCCACAAGACGCATTAGCTCTCGGGGATTTCTTGTGGCGGTATCGACTGTGTAGCGCTTGGAAGGGGCCTTCTGCAGGTGAGACGCGCCGAGGAGCGCTGACCTCGTTGCGGGCCTACGGTCTTCTTCCATACTAGCGACCCAGTTGAACCTCGCTGTGTGCCCATAATGGCTTGGTCATCAGTCGAGGCTGCAGGTGGGAGCGCGATAGGCCGGGGGCGCCGCTGATTGGTAAATCTAGGCAATGGGTCGTTGCCAATGCTACAGCGGCTCTGTGGTGTTGTCCCCGCGGCGAGTCTCTTCTTGTGTCAAGTCCCCATAGCTTTATCGTCGATCTCGGCCAAGTGTTGCAAGGAGCTCAATCGCATCGCTGACATTGGCTTCGTCGAAGCGCTTGGAACGTCGGCATATTTTGGTTCCATACATATATGCAACGAGTGTTCAATCCTATTAATCTTTGGTGGGCGGGCAAGACGTGGCCGTTGCAGACGACATGGGATTGCTGAGGGCAGGTCCGGTCAAGGGTAGCCCGCGTGTGTCCTCTCAATCCTCTGGAGACTCTGGCCAACCGATAGTCGCGACCAATGCCTCCTCCAATGGTGCGCGGCCCGTAGCGATGACGTTGCGCATGGTGCTTGAGATGAATGCCGAAGTCTTCAGGTCGTCAAAGTCTTGGAAACTGGGCGCAGGGGCTCGGAGGCGGCAAGGGGAAGTGGCAGTGTTGACGTCGGCGTATGCTAGGGTGACTTTTCATCGCAGTGAGGGTTTGCGCCGGATGTGACTGTGGCGTATCTCGCGCTTTGCAGCCGCCGTGGAGTCGCATCGTCGGCCTAGATGGAGGCGATAGGTGTCGCGTGGAGTGCAGGTGGTCCCCAACAAGCTGGCGGCGTTTCCATGGTTATCGATAAGCTAGCAGTGGGCGGTGCCACAAGGCGTTATCGCGGGTTCGCCAAGGTCCCCTTCTCCAGCCCTGGAGACCTCGATTCTCCCACAACCTCTCCCCACCGTCAGGGACTCGTCGACAAGCAAGCGAGAGTATACTGCTTCCGTTCGGAATGGCACCTAGTTCCTCGCACGCTGTTCATGGGAATCGCACTTCAAACTATCACGCGTCACTTCCAAGTTGAGCAACAGCATTCAGATTCTGAGTTTCAGGCACCGCGATCGACTCTACCCGGGCAAAGACCTACTGCGACACGCTCTATGTTTCGACTATATCGTCGAAATTGATCACGCAGCATGCCAGACTCCCCGGTGTCGTAGACTTCCAGCTCACCTGATGGACGGTGATCAGACTGCGACGTTGGGCTTCCCACAGCCACGCGCTGCTGAGCCTGGTATACGGGTTCGAAGAGTTGTGACCTTGCACAGCATACTGACGGTGCGTAAGCAAGGTCCCTCAAAAGCACTTCTCACTTTTGCGCGTTGCGGCATACTTCCTCACCAGCGCAGCGATTCCTGCGTATGAAACCTCGCGTCAACCTCTGCATCATCGTCGATTTACCTGGGAAGAATCTCGCTGTAAGCAGTCTTATACTCACCTGAAATAATGCGGCAATGCGCTGCCAAGATGCACCGAAATGGCGAGTCAGTCCATGTAGTCGAGAGTGTTTGAAGTTGAAAGGGCGACATGCGACCTCCCAATCCTGGGCGGCAAAAGGTTACTTTTGGTGGTTTTGTCCAGCCAGCCGGACGACGACAAAGTGCACCCGGGCAGAACCATGGCTATCATCACATATCTCAAAGCTGCGGTATCTTGCGGTGGGGAAGTGACCAGGGCACTGTTCATTGTGGAAACCAGTAGGGGAAGATGTAGGAGGGTTGCAGCGGTTCGATGTTCTTTGCGGCACCTCCACCTTCTCCGATTGGCTCACCCAGCAGACACGTGACGAGCCAGGCTGCTGAAGCATTCATGGCGAGGACACCATCGCGGTAACACCGTCACATTTGTTTCTACGCATACTGGAGCTCGTCGTGTCCGCTGCTCCCTTGATATATGAGATGTTCCGATGATTTTCGTCCGCTTGTACGGCAGCGGCATCTTCTGTAGTGCACAAATCCATGGAGAACCTGACTACCGACCGCCAGTCTACTAATCTGAGGGACATCGCAAAACGAAGCCAACGCTTCGAAACGGATGGCCAGAACGGGTTCTCGCTACGGACTTACAGATCGAAAGTGTAGAGTAGAAAAAGATGTAGCCTTACCGGATGCGACAATTGGCTTCTTCAGATTCCACCTTCGAAGCTGGGCACGATGGAAGAAGCCTCCCAGGCAACTCAGCCTCGTCCTCCCATCGAGAGTGCATCATTCCACAATCATTCCAACCACGGGCATCTTCCAGGCCATAGGATCCCGTCCACGCAATCAGTAGATGCCGGCCCATTACTGGATCGCACTTTAGTCCTTGGCGTGAGACGGATAGTAATCTGATGATATCCTGTCATCACCATCACGTCAACACCATCGCATCCCAGGATACTGCTGAGAAGACAGCAATGATGACATTAGCGTAATAAAAACAGGCGGAACTGAACAGGAAGTGATGTGGAATGCCTGTAGAGCAGTTCTGATGGCAAGTTAAGAAGTAGACTGAACGAAAGACATTGCAAGCATCGCAGCAGCACCACACCCGGAGAGCGTTTCGTTTACCACCGCCCTTATCATGTAGCTCCTAGGCTTAGGCTCACAGCACTACGTCATTGCAAACGCATCTCCTCGCTCACCACGACAAACGAAAGCAACGACCAGACTTTGCAACGAAGCGACCGTCTGCTTGGTCTCGTTCGACCTTTAGACCTTTCACTAGCAACAACATGATGCGCCGCTCACCAAATATGGCAATCCGGCGTCTTCAAGACAACAGACCACTCGACGACGGCGAAGTGACAAAGGTAAATGACTGTTCCAGTCGTTCATGACCCATCACAACGTAAGGTACTTGCTGACAATCGCAGCGTCGCGATTCCGCCAACATTACTGGGCCCACTCCCCCGTTCCATCGACATAGCCCCATTCATTTAGAAGGGCCTCTCACGTCGCACGCGTCTTCGAAAGATCCAGACACGCGCTCACCTGTAGCGACACCAAGCTACCAGATCTTGAGCGATGAGGAACACGTGAACTGTGAGGTCGTGAGTGCAGTCGAGCGAGGAGCATCCAGCGAATGTGGCCCACCAGCAAGCTCACTATCACCCTTAGGACCGCGAGCCGGAACATGCCAAAGTGCTAGCTCGCAACGTATCTTGTTCATCACTGAGTAATGCGATCGGTTTGCGCGACAAAGCGAATAGCTCGGTCAACGTTTACGGGACTCGCAAGACCGGTATCAGTACCTTTCTGCGCCGACAAGATGGCCGTCGCGTCCGTCAGCATCAACACACTCCACACTATCTACGCGAGACGTGGTACACAGTCATTCTAGGCGAAGATGGGGACGGAGGGGAGGACAATGCTGCTACCCTGCAAAGATCGATTGAGGTGGGTAGTTCAACGCTGGATATGCGCTGGTACAAGAGACAGGGGGCGGATGACGATTTGGCCCAGAACCCGACCAATTACGGCACAAACGGTCACGATACTATGAAAGAGATGGGTCGATGACCGGAGATTATGAATATCGTCGGATTCCTCCATTCCAGAGTGGCATCGGCTTCTTGCTGACGAACGCCTCCTCGTTATGTATTCCTTTGTTGGATTTGGAATAACTCTCATTGGCCGGTTCTTCGATGAGAGACGAGAAGTGCGCGGGCTTTGAAGGATGTCGGATTGATGATGAGGCTCGCGTTGGGGAAGGGCCCACGGAAGGGCTCGCGGAAGGGCATCCATCGCCGAACTCAGTCTTCTGACATATATGGCGAAGTTACATTTGACTAGCTCATCGTCCATTCCAGAGACGCGCGATATTATCCGTCCGTGAGCCGCCCAGGAGGAGCTGATGCCTTCAGTAACGGAGGTCGTGGGAAACTGTGAACTGTTGCCCAGGCTCCACCTAGAGCCCATTCATCGTAATATCGTCAATCCGTAATCGATGTCCTATCTTCTTCATGTAGTCCATTTTCGCATCAGCGTTACCCTTACTTCAATCCACCCTTTAGCTCTTCCCCCATTTACTATCGGTACTCTTTTAGTACCACTCTTCTTCATTCTAGCGCCACTCTTCTTTCGAACTTCTCGCTAGTTTCTCCTACTAACACTAATATCCTCCCTTCTAACTCTCAGCTCTTCCTCCCATCAACATGGCCCTTCTTGTCAGCAGCGCTACTCTGCTTCCGACTAGCACTAGATTTCTTTCCATACGACATCTAACCCTTTTCTTCACCAGCAGCTCTCACACCATGTCTTTGCACTACTTACTTGCAACGACTCCCACCCCTTCTCTTTACTAGCGACCTTGTATTGCGATCGCTACCCTTCTTTTATTCCAAACCCTCACCACTCTTATCACTATCTCTTTTCTTCATCTTCAGCCTCTCCCTTCTCTCAGAGGTCTACACTCTTTATCTGTAGCCTCTACACCTCTCCGTCTTTCCCTACTCTTCCCCTTCATCCTCTATCCTTCCACTCCATCTTCCATCCGTCCATACCCAGCTTCCCCAACCCAGCTGTATCCTCTCTTTTCGGCGCCCTCAGCCCGACACGCCCCTTCCCGCTTCGGCTTGCATGAACATACGATCTGGTTGTAACGCCCACGGCCCACAAGGCGTCAAGAGATGGAGGCATCGAATCGCGCATCCGATAGACCGCCACTGGAAGGAAAAGAACCCGGATCATGGTGTAGTATCATCGTACACGCCCGAGCATCAGCAGCAAGGGGTTCAGGATACTGTTGTGCGTACATGCTGGTAGAGATGATGCTGTGTGCAGCTTGGAAGATGGAGGCGGTGAGGTTCGTGTGCGGGGTGAATAGGTCAGGAGTCCAGCTTTGTGCCTGCTTCACTTCAAAGTCTGTAAACCGATGGCGGATGTTCATGGGCGTTGGTAGTGGGCGAACGCGAACCAGGTGCTGGGTCTGCTCCTTTCGGTTTGCTGCAGCCAGATTGCTCATAGCATAATGAGGAGCGACGAAGTAATAGGCTCGGGCGGTTGGTGACTCTTTTCATCGCGTATATGGTATGCTTCGGAATGCGTCGTTTTCGGTGGGCCCGAATGTGTGTTATGTGGCTGCAGCAGCGAGCAGCGGGACAAGATCGGCGAACTCCTTACGATTGTTGTATGCCTGTCTTCCCGATCCTGATATGGGGCCTGAGGAGCAGACGGTGCGTCCAGAGCGTTGGCCACGGAGTATAGGGGCGCCCGATAAACCGCGATATTTGTATGTGATGGCGCCGCACGGTGTCTTGAGAGCTTTCGCCACAAAGCCATTAGCTACCCGACCAGACCCTCTTCCTTTGCCGCAACCAGGTTGCTCATCAAGGGACGGGGGACTGTCGCGCACAACCTCCACCAATCCCATGCGACGCAGTTGTGGGCACCATAGGATGCGACACCTGCCACGATAGGAAGGAAACCACCCTTGATCTTGCATATGTTTGTGAGGAGCGCCCAATTGCCCGGTGGCTTCTAGTCAGCTGCCTTGTTGCGATGGGGGAACGACGCCGGGTGGACGGATGGGCGCGCACGAACGATATCGAGCGGGTAGTTGAGGGTGACGCCGGCAATGCCAGCACACAGCAGTCGCTGGTGGACATCGACGTGCCTCGTGTCTTGTGTGAACCGCCGTATGAGCTGCCGTATAGACTGTGGTGTATACGGCGCCGTGATCGTCGAGCTCGTTCGTCTAGCTACTTGAGGGGGAAAGCGACGGAGATCTGCGCAAACATCAGCAAAAGACTTGGTCAGACATGAGATGATTGTGGACATGGCAACCCACGTCAAGACTCTTTCGATGCTGCCCATGGCAGGAATAGCCCGATGACGTAGCCATCTTTCGTTGCTCGCAGCCTGCCCATTACGCACGGCATGTTTTCCGGGCATGCCGTCCGCCGTCCGCACGATGCCCTTGAACATGTGTAGCCTGCGGGCCAGTCTTGAGTACCGCCCCGGCCACCCTGACCGCCGGCTGTCTGTCTGGGGGCCCCGAGGCGCCACTCGACGCGTCGGCGGCGCGTCGGATCGGTCAGGGAGCGTGTTGAAGCCTGAGACGTGCGCATCGCTGCGTGCCGCATCCCCCGGGGGCTGTTGGCCGTGGGAAGTGGGTGGCTGCGCTGGGCTGGAGGGGAGTGACTCTTAGTGGCTTTCGTTTTCCGTCATTCGTATGCACATTCTGGGCAGTTAATTGTGTGCCGCCGGAGTCTGCTGAAGAAGGTTCTGGGGCGCGGGTGTGTCGGGTCATGGTCGATCGGCTGCCGGAGCAAAGTCGTAAGTTTTGTCGGCGGCGCGTTTTCGTGGGTTGCTACATCGTTGGCTTTGCGGTTGGACGCGCCAAGGACCCGCCGAAATCTAAGAAAAGGCAAGATTTATCCGGGCAGAGAAGGGTTCATGTTTTGAAGAGTGTTGTTGCGGGGCCGGAGAAGCCAGCTGATGTTGGGCCGAGTCCGGTGGAAGAGTACTGCAGACAATCGGCTTGGTGGTTGTTGAGGTGGAGCAAGGCTTGGCGCTTCTGCGTGCATCACCACGTCATCTCACCTCCTGCTTCCCACGACATCGTCACCCACTCTCGGCCTTCCGACATGAGTACCAAAAGGCCCATCTCATTCGAAAATTGTTATCGTCGCCTCGCTGTTAGTTGACGACCGCTTGTGACGCAGCACAACGCTGCAGACAGCGGCCCCCAATTCGAGGAGTGCGCATATGTACGCGGCCACCCACTCGGCATCCTTAACAACGATCTCTTTCCATTCCAGTTCTACCATACTGTCGCAGTTATAGGTTACTCTTAGTTGAGATGCATACGGCAGTCGGACTCAAAACCAGCGCAGAGTCGATGTGAACAGTCCCGCTTTGTCACGATGAGCGAGAGGCCAGCTCCCATGACTGCCATGACGGCTATGACACTCCCATCGCCCTCATCATCGATGTCATTACATATCAAGAACTTCAAGAACGAAGATTGTCTTTGCAGACCAATACAAGAGTTGTGTACCACGACTGAGAGCTTATATTCGTCAGTTAATTATGACTCCTGAATATTTATACTTGACACATACATTGTTATGTCCTAACCTAGAGGATAGTTAGTAGACTTGTATCCTTCATAATCGTCATCTGCAACATTTGTACCCTCCCGGATGATACCAATACTTGCCAAAATCTCGGACCCTCAGAATAATTGAAGCAACAAAGGCGACATGCTTATCGGCATTATCATCGCTATCCTCATCGAAGTTGTTCTGAGCTCCGTCAACGCCTCAGCAAGCCCGACATCACCGAGCCATAGCGTGTTTGCCGGACGTTTGCGCAGCAGCCCTCTTGTTGTTCGTACCTGGCGGCGTAGCTGGCGCAGGCTCACGTCCCGTCGTGTCGAAGAGCCGATCCCGAATGCAACCAAGGAAAGGTGGTGAGGGCCTCTAGCCTTTAAGCGCTCGACCACGGAAAAGCCGTTCCCATCAAAGCACTCAACCACCGAAGAGCATTCCCCGAATCTGACGGCAAGGAAAGATGGCGAAGAAAATTGAACACTGCTGCTGCTGGCGCTGGCCACTTTCAGCTCCTCCGCCACGTCGAATTGCTCCTCCCATAGCTTCTCCAAATTCTCCAGCGTCTCCAAAGGTGTCTGACAAGGGAGCTTTGCCCTTTTCCATTAAGTCGTGCAATCTTTTGGTGACATTCAGCCTTGGCCATCGATGCCATTTGTACACTGCTCAGTCCCTCGACGTGGGCTGATTGAAGAATGAGTCGGCAGCTCCCTCTTTCCAGCTATGGGCGTCGCTACGTATCAGTCCCCGTGCGTCTCCGATTTAAGGAGTGAGTGGCTTCGTCGGGCTGACTTGTCAATGACTTACAGAGAGCCACCAGTTGGGGCTAGCAAAGCATCATCACCAGGCCAATTCCTGGACACATTTCCATCGAAGATGTAAGGGGACACCTTTGAAGCGGGAGTTGAGCTTCTTTCCAATGTGAGAGTCTAGCCGCGTATCGAAGGGGCTACCGCGCGGAGCCTCGTTTCTACCAACTCTCAGCGTCATATACTATCTCATATCGGCGGGTAACCATCCCCGGGTACAAGGCCGTCTTTCACCTGCAGTGTTCAGTTGTGATCGCGGTGATCTGTGTAGCGAGAACTTCTGTTGCTGGGTGGGACTCCTCCCTCACACCACTTAGCATCATCGAGCCAATGTGCTATCTCTCGCGTGCCGCGCATGCCTTGTCATTCAGCACACACCTCGGCACAACCTACATTCTTATCCGAAGCTCCCTAATCGCTAGGTCACTAACGATGTGGTCATTGCAGCGACCTCAGACACCAGCTGCATGTCTTCATCGTGCTCATCCGACGTGCCTTGCTAATGCGATCCTCCAGCTATCGAGAATCCTGGAAGCTAAAGAACGCGGTCCGCCTCTACTATTCCAGCAAGTTCGACCGTGGTAGGGGAGTTAGCGAACTGAACTTGCGCGCCCGTTGCAAAGCTGTCATGATGCAACAAGATCAACCTGAAAGGGACGGCGGCGAGCGCCCAATTCGTCGAGCTCACCTGGACTCGCACAACTTAGTCCCAAACAACACCTTTGCCACTAGCATTGCTACCCGCTCGACGGATCAGGCTGCGAGAGAGAAGGTCGAGACAGTTACCAGGAAGGCTGTAAGGCGTAAGCGGGCCGGCGGCTTCGACCAGAAGGACTGCAAAACCCCCGGCAACCCGCGTATTGTAGTCAAGGATTCCCGCTACCACCATGCCACCCAGACAGACGATGGTTACGAGATGCGAGACGATGACAGTAGTCCTTATGAAAATGACAGCCGAAACATCAGCCAGGACAGCTTCGATGACAAGGAAGAAGAGATGGAGACTACTGAACGCGTCCGTCGTTGGATAAACGAGATGCTGCTAGGTGGGTACAACCAAGCGTCTGCTGAGCCACCGCCTGGCTTACTAGCAGACTGATGGGCATACGGAGAGGTTTAATATCGACGCCATACGGCAAGTGATTTTACGAGTGCATTGAATTGAAGAGCGAAGGAGCGATGAGATGCACGAAGGGCATTGACTTAGGTCTATCACGGTGATTAATCTCGGTTGGTGACATCCACCGCATTTTACTTTGTTGGGCAGTACACAGATTCTAACGAAAGGTGCATTCCTGCAACTTTAATGGTGTTCGTGGCGGGGGTGTGTTAAACACGAGGCAAAACGGGCAATGGCTGGAACCTATGGGAGCTTCAATAGTAGTACATGACTCACTTTACCTTATCTCACGTACCAAAAGCAGTCAAACAGAGTTGTTCAAACTCCGAGTTTTGTCGACTAAGTTGACTTGCGGCATGCGCATGTTTACTGCGAGCGAGAACAATGTGTTCTTCGCACCCACAACAAGAAGCGCAGCGGATTGTGCAACAGGGAATTCGATTGCCAGCATAAACTGACGTCGTTTCTCTCACCATCCTCCTTTATCGACCCTAGAAGTGGTCTCCTGCATTGGGAATACACCTCCTATGTATATATCAAAGTACCCATCTTACCTCCAACCTCTACCGTCTCATCGCATCACGTTCCCACGCCTGTACTATCCGTGTCACAACCGTTTGGTCTTCATAAACCACACCTTCGGCGAGAACTGCCACCTCGCTATCCCCATAAAGCTTTGTCAACTACTGAGGGTATTTTGCTTCCATTCATTGATCAACTCACACAAGCTCATCTTATTGTAGCGCATATTTCCGGCGACCGTCACTCACCTCGACTTTGCTTTCGGCAGGTGCGTGTCCACGCGAAAAGTAAGGACGCGTTCACCTCACCCGATCTGAGTGGCTAACGTGTGCATTCAGCGTTTGCAATTGCCCAAGTTGCCCCATCTCCACCGTCTATACTCGTCGCGGCGTGACAAAGCGGGAATAATGGGTGATGATCACATGAAAACATGGAGCGTTCGAGCCGACCATGCGAGACTACAAGGGCAAGATGCGAACCATACACGACCTCAGCCATTCGAAAGCACACCCACCAGACGTTATCAGTCAAACGTCTTCGATCGTGTCGTGAAGTCAGCTGAAGCAACCGCAAGAGCATACGTTGTTGGCTCATTCGCAAGAAGTGCGCTTCGACCAAGGACAGGCACCAGGCGCCCAGCAAATCATCAGCACACTTCACAGTATCGGACCGCCGGGAACGAAGACAGCGTAGGACTCCCAGGTACTGGGCCAGCTATACAGATTGGCATTTTGAGGCAAGGGCCTGGTCAAGGAACCTTGGAAACCAAGACTTGCGTAATATCGCCCAAATAATCCGCGAGAGTAGCCTTGATAGCGGAGAAGAGAAGATGAAGAAGAGCTTCGAAGTCATGCACGAATGGCTTGATGGCATGGGGCTGGGTGGTGCAAATGAATCGCCTTTACATCCCCCCCGATGGTCTAATCGATGATTGGTAGTCATGCGGAGACGTCTGATACCGGATCTGAGGAGCGCCTTAAAATAAGGTGAACAGTGTGCAGTCCCAACCGACATGTAATTAACAGTCCATGGACTCGGGTGTCCTATGATGATGTTTTCAGCCAGGGTGAAGACGGCCGAGAAGCATCAGTCAGTGGAGGATGGGCGAGGACTCGTGCGGTTCTCGGTGGATATTGTAGCGTAGCACGTGGAGCACGAATGCTCTAGAAGGTTTAGACAAAATAGGGTATCTTAGTGCACCAAAAGTAGTTCAACGAATCTTTCCAAAATCCTCCGACTGAGTCATCATGCCTCATATCCACCATAGTCTAACGACAAGGAGGCTGTTAGTCACTCCGAGTATACGTGCGTCCTAGTCATGGGACACGACAGCGCGGCTGCGGCTTTGTGATGCAATCAGCTCATATCAACAACATAAGATTACTGAGGTTACCACGAGTTAGCCCAGAGCAATGGCACTTCGTAGGTGTCTACATTTGGCAAGCCCCAAAGCGAAGTCTTCCAAATGTCGACAGCCAGGCACCTTCTAGCATTCATCTTCGGTGATCCCCAAAGACAAAGCGGCTCGTGTACGTTCGCGCCTCCTTCATGTTGGAGTAAACGCAAACATCAGTAGAGGGCCGACAGCCAGGGAATATAGACTGCGAAGCATGAGAAAGCACTTGACTGACCTGGCCATCCTGGCGGACATCAACACTGCAGAAGAATCAAGACAAGCACGAAGGTCGGCCGGAGTGAAAGTCGGCGCCGGTGACAGCGCGATCGGTGATCGATTAGTCGCGGGGAGTGGAGAGAAGAGGCGGTAGGCTAAGTTTGGTCTTGACGGCAACTCCAGTCCTTCCCCCGGGAAGAGTACTTCAGATAGCTCATACCAAGCCACGTACCAAAACCCTGCACCACATCCTTAGCCCCTTCTCCCACTCTTGTTCCTCGTTCTTCACCAGCTTGCCTGAGCTCTGGTGATTACCGCCAAAACTTCCTTGCCACCACGAAATCAGTATGGCACCACATTCTAAAGTATACCTACTACGGGCGCCGGGTCCGAGAGTCTGTGACCGTGTCCGCTAGCCGTTGTCGAGATATCGGATGGTTGTAGGGGAGAGAAGATCTCTTGGGCGGGGGAACTGGCGCACAAGGGCACTAACCCCAACGTTGGGGCGCTGGCACCCTCGGCAGGCTTCGCCCGTCCAGCGCAGGCTTAATCCAACGACAATGTTGCACTCCACCAACTCGGACAGCCCATTTACCTTAGGCCTTTTGCTACACAACTAAACTGCTTCGAGACGACATGCTCAGCTGACCTGAACGACACCCGACCTTCACCCGGAACGCGACTGCCAGCACCGCGACGCGCCCAACCACCCACCCCTACTTGTACTCCCACGTCGCTGTCCTTGAGGTATCTCTCGTCGACATCACAATCGCCTACCCCATGATGACTTGCATTCGCCCTCACCGCAGCCAGAGCTCGGGCAGTCCTTCTACTATGTGCGCCCGCCCGCCCGTCTGACGTAGCCGCCAAGGCCCCGCGCGCGCCAACCCTGGAGAGCGTCGCGCCTCAAGCAGCCCCCGCCAGCCTTACGATACATTCACACCCGCCGAAGAGACAGCCACTGCGGAATCGCTTTACCCTACACGCACTACACAACCATACATCGCGAGCGATATCGCGATATTCTGGACGTACGACTGGGTACATGGTCATCGCCCTATCCCCAACGCTACTTCTGTCGCGACTGACACGACACCGTAGGACGTACCGCGGGTCCTTGGCAAGGCAGTGACGACGAGCATTGCCAACATATCGCCGATGCCGCATTCGACCTCAAGACTGCCCGCTAGACGCCCTCGCTACACATCAACGCCCACACCGATACTACACTCCACCGATACCCCGCCCAGCTCAGCGCTGCTCAAGCGACGACGACTTGACGCCCCCACTCTATTGCAGCCAGACTGCTCCTCCTCAGCCCATTTTCCCTCTCCAGTCCCTTGACACCCTCGCTCCGAAAAAAATGGAACCACCAACACATAGTCGGAGGCGAGGTAGACGGAATTACGAGCATGTGTTGAATGTCATTGCCGAACGCTCTCATCGATGAGCTATACGTACGATCGTGCCTGATCCGCACCCGCTACCCAGCACGCACACCTCTTATACAATCATCCTGCGTATCCCTCTTCGAACAAGAACATATACAAGTGGCATTTGGAGGGTTTCGCCATATCATGGTGCATGGAAAACTGCACGGGTATGGCAGCCTCAATGGACGCGATATACGTGGATTTGCCGAACGTTCTTATCACGGATATAATGGAGCCCTTGTCGTCGCACTTTGGCATCGCGGCCATGGGCGGTGCACCAACTCGATCAGGTCCCAACTCCAGTCGACCATCGATCTCACCATGAATACCGTCACATCGCTCTCCGTCGCAGCCTTCAGCCATCGACACGCCTCACAAAGCAGGCCGGCCATCCCGTGTCTGCCAACCATCACGTATGTCGCATCTATGTCCGCCACCAGGTCATCCTATTCGGCTCCGCCAATGCCTTCTCAAGTCATCGTGGACGTAGTCGCAGCTTGATGTGCTCACGCCACTCATGGACGATGTGAAGATGACGTCGATGTGGGGCGGGGCAGCGATGTTGCTAGCAGCTTGTGCGTCCCCGAGCAGTCGATGCGGCAGTATTTTGCGGGCACTGGGGTGACTAGTTGTCAAGCTTGAGGATGAAGATGAGGACATGGATTTTGAGTGAGATGGGTAGTACAGAGACCGTGAGGAACGACAGCAAAAGGGGTGTATATGTCAAGCTGCGTCTCCAGTAGCACTACGACAAATGTACTTCACAGATCGAGGTCTTCTCCTTCTCCACGGTTAGGTGATCAGCTTAGGCTTAGTGCTGACGGATACGAAGTTAAATCTGAGTATTACTTGCCTCTTTTGAAAACTGCTCGGTCTCATGAATATAATCAACTCCTCACTTCGGGAACTTCTGCTAGCGTCACCTGCGCATGGAAATCCGAGACACTCAACCCACCCGCAGCCGACCGCGCAGGTACACCACGCCGAACTGATACGTCCCTCATATCGACAAGATCAATGGAATGACTTCTTCCAAGCGTCGGGAGTTCTTTCTAACCCCCGGCATCTATGCGGACAACTCTTCATTCAAGCTATCCTCACTCTCTACAGCCCATGTAACAGCGTCTCACTCAGCCCACGAACGCCCAAGTTGTCTCTAGCCTCGTCTGCTTCTGTTACGGCATACTTCAAACCCAATCAAAAGAACCGCGTTGCGACCGCTCCTGGGAACGATGCGCCTCTGCGTTCTCTATTTGTCAAGACAGCGACGAGAATAGTGTTGATCAGAAATGCCGTCATTGCCAGTGTTGTGCTGAGGGTTCAAGTATTAACCACTGTGCGCAGACGTTCTTCCGGGTGTTTGCAACAAGTCTGCATAAATATGGCCTAATACAAGTCTATTCATGAGCGGCACAAGCACATTCACACTTCAATCCGATCTATAGCCATGGAGAATGTCTCAAAGACAACAGCACATCTCGCGGAACGAAGCACGCAGGGATTACCCACCACTGGCTTTCACCAGTCCGAATGCGTATTATCGCGAAGAACGTTGTTCCCGCGCACGTGGGTGCCTAGCTTGTTTCGGTCTTGACAGCGCCCCCAAGAACATCGATTACAGGAAGGATCTGGTACCCAGTTTCACACGAAATGAAGTCGGCGTGGCTAGCGGCAGCGGCGTCTTGTGTAACTTCGTTGTGTCTGTGCCGCATGAACCCGAAACGGCACAACTCGCGCGAGCACCAATGGTCGCCGCATCGCACTCGAGTGTTTGCGAACGATGAACGGAGGAACATTGATAATGCAGCCAGCTAGAAAAGATTTGTCATGAGTGAAGGCAAGTTCAAAGGTACGAACGATGGTGCTAAGGTCCGGTATCTGGATGCTCTGCTTCTTATGATCGAGACGGGAGCGAATCCTTCATGTCTCGGCTAGCAGATTGGGCCAAAGGTCGATTGAAGAAGTTCCAGAACACGGACAGCACTGAGCGTGGCCATACGTTACCCAAACTATGGGTGTCTCTAAGCACGATCGCTGGTTTGGTTTGAAAGAGTATCGAACGTGCAACGCGGTCTGGATAAGAAGTCAGCTCCCCTCCACACCCTTCAAGCACGACATCAGAAATCTGTCCACGGCTGTACTCTCCTCAAGATATAGCATTCACCGTGTTTGCCCATTACAACGCACCCACTGTCCCAGATCGAAGACATTCTACCAACTGACCGTCATGTCGGGCGTCGGCAGCGTCAATAACTCACGCCACGAGGAGGTTTATGAGCTGCAACCTCTCTTCAAACTTGGCGATCCTGACCGGCTGTTCGACAGCCCGCTTGCTGAACGTATCAGCACGCTCTTCACCATGCATGCTTCCAGCGATGGTGAGTGACGATCCCGGTGCGACAGTCGTGCGTGATGGCAAAACTGATGTTGGGCCAGAGACTGAAGGAGACCCATACGATGACCTGCTGCTCGCGGGCAAGGCAAAACACCCATCGTCGAACCCGCGTGAGAATGATGGCGAGAACGTGCCCTCTGTGGTGGACGTCCCAACAGTAGCGCCGATGATTGGTACGATATACCCGCACTTTTGCATACGTTTGCTCACATCTGAACTCTCAGCCGCCAGTTCGCCCGACCATGCAGAGGCTCCAGTCCCTTCTGAGCGGGTCAGATGTATTGACAGAGAGGTGGACGTGGCTCTAGCGAAAGCTAAAGCCAAGGTTGTTATTACCATGTTCTGCAGCGTGGTTATCAGTCAGGGTCTCGCTACGATCGTCGCCATGATCATGGCTGCCGTGGCGATCGGACAGGCCCTACTTCTCATGTTCTTCTCGCTCATTGTCATGATGTGGTTCATGAAGAGCATCATCAAAGACTTGTAGGTGGTGGACTATGGCTGGCATTGGAATCGGGATGATGTGCTGCGCTCCGGAGCTTTCTTTTCTCTGCGCACGGGTTTGCGTGATACATGGACCAGTATCCAGCTCTTTCTCAAACAATTGATGCCGGAATATGGCTTGACTCTTTTGACTTCGTTCCAGCGCATGTGGATTGGCATCGTTGAGTTCATCGTCTTCCGTGCCGTTTACTTCTCTATCGCTGGGGCTGATGAGTCGATTTTATCCGGGCAAAATGTTGGAGAAACTTTGATACCACTATAAATTCATCTCCCTTCGAAGTCTTAGGCAGAAAAATATGCTTGGTGTAGTATTGTCGCCGTTCGTTGAGTTTAAGTGCGAACTGTCTAGCGCGGAAGTCAGCTGCTTTGCCCCCGGGGCCGCACCCAACAAGGATATGATGCCTCTCGTTCGTGGGCGACAGCGCCGCCATTGGCAGGTAAGGTGTTCGTCTTTGTGCCGACGAAGTACGAGGATGCGAAAGCATCTGGCAAATGCGCTGAGCCTCGATTGCGGGGAGGCAGGACCCTGCCAAGCTGTCGTCATCACGTGCCGACTAGTCAGCTTCCACCCGGGCAAGATCGCAGGCCACCGCGCCCTCGAGTGAGGACACCGCGTACGCCCGTATGCGCATCCGGTACCCGTGCCCCTGGATTGATCCCGCGCTCTACACCACCATTACTGCGTTCTTCTCGACTCACAGCAATGCGATGCGCCGTTGGTGATGCGACGTCACTAGCCATGTACGGCGCCACAACCTCTAATCGTGTGTCCAAAAGGGAGAGATGACATCATAAGTACCGAGGCGCGTATGGAGGCGCATCAACTGCCATGAGGAGGGTGTTGCGATTTGGAGAGCTCGCGCTGCGATCCCAAATCACCGCCATCCAAAGGTACGAACTGCCCAGGCTGCATTCATCTAGATTGGCTTCATACTGACTCTTGGTATTTAGAAGAGTACCAGGCTGCGACTCTTTTTCATCGTCCGTCAACACACGCTTCACCGCATACGCACACGGACCAGTCTTCGACCGCTCCCCGTATCAACCACCCTTCCCTGCGTACGAGATCAGACAAGCCGACCGAGTGAGAAGGAGAAAATACGGCTACTGGCGTTGCATCATTTGACCCGTCTTTTTCGATTCACCGCTTAGGAGCTTGATCCGACACCACAATATGACAAGATATCGGAGCAGTGCCGGGCAAAGCCAATGCCATCAGATGAGATGTAGAACACAGCACATCGTCATGTATCTCCGCGCTCGAAGATCTTGGCGGTTTCACTGCGCTACGCCTTGGCGGTCGAGACTGATGCTCCCGTCCTCTACACATCGCTCGCCTCCAATCTCCATTCGAGCCTCCTCCCAGTCGATCCGGGCCAGCCATGCGATTGTCTGCAGCACCTGTCCCAGCCCGCGATGCGCCCACGATGACCCTCTTCAAAATCTGTCCCCTCGACGACGTCCGAATAAGCGAAGCCGCTCTTTGCTATGCCGGCGGGTTGGTGATACACGAGGAGGACGGCACCTACATACACCCGGTTGCATGGCATTGATCCCGCTGAGGTGATGGGCCTGTGAGCTAGATCGTGGGTTGTGTCGGGTAGCGAGGAGAGGCGGAGAGGAATGCGCACAGCCTGATGGCCCCTCGACGAGCTCAGATGTGGCCTGTATATCGCACCGGTCCCAATATTGCCATACCGGTGCCGCACCTCAGCAGGTAACAATGTCAATGTCATATTGTGTGGGAGGGAGCCGGCATGATGCCTCACTGTCAAATGGTATCGATCCGAGCCGCCCGTCGTACCAGCCTTGGCTTGTCTTTCCCGCATTGCTCGCCCAATCGACACGTTGGTGGCCTTAATGTACTTACATTCACACGCGGTTTTTAGACTACACGTCCGGGTTGGAAGTGAGGTTGAAGATCATTGGACTTTCCATCTCCCATAGGGATGAGGGTCTTGTGTATCACCCTTGGCAGAGAAGATGATGCATCGCAATAGAAACATGCTCCTTGGCTTACTTCTCTTCTTTCCGCAGCACCTTTGGGTGAAGATGGACCAGCGAGGAAGACGGTAGTACACTGGCTATAACTAACTCTGATACATGGGCACCGCAAAAGAGGAGACATCAATTCAGTATAGAGAAAGAACTGGCAAGACGCTACCAAAACTTTTGCTGTGCTAGCTGAGTTTCTTTACAGTAACTAGGAAAGTCTTCGACACGAATACATGTATGAAAGGAACCACGACCTCCTTCGTCTCGCCAACAAAGTTCGGGTGGAAGAACATGGTACGTATCCTAGGTGTCTCGTTGCCTGAAAGCCGAGCGGATAGTGTCCAAGCGAGCAATGTACATCTCGAACTCGTCGCCACTCTTCCTCCTCAGCTCTTCGATGGTGGTTCTGACCTCGAGCACACTCCTGATAGAAGCCATATCGGGGTCCTTGCGACCGTGCATTCTGTCCAGGATCGCCATAATGTCGTTGTTGGCGTCGGCATAGGCTCGGAGTGCGTTCAGGTTTGCCTGTATCGTATCGGTAGTAGCGTCCGATAATATGAGCTCGAATTCCTCGTCCTCTTCCTCCCTTAGCGACTCTCGACGATTACGCTCGGCGACAGCCAGCTCACGACGGGCTAGCGACATGCTAGACTTGAGCTTCTCCACGTCTCTGATGACAGCTTGTGCTCTCCTCATGATCATGATGGCAACCAGGATCATGAAGAACCCTCCTAGAAGCAACACGCGAGCATCTGCGTCCGACCCCGAGACATAGTGGGCATCCAAGTAGCCGAGACTGTGAAGGAAGATCTTGGAGGTACAGACAATGACAATCGTGAGGTTTATGAACAACAGGATATCGAGCCAGATAGGTAGGGGCGAACGACGGTTGTCCATTGCGCCTGATCTTGGAAGTCAGCGGGGAAGCACAGGGGAGAAGGGTACGTGATTCCGTATAATGTACTTACGTAAGGGTCACAGTGCAGGTCCGATTGATGTTTAGCGATTTCGAAATCTTGCCACTGTTCTCGTCCGCTGCGTAGAATATGCCACGATGAGAACATCCGGGAGGAAACACGCGATATTTATCATGCCGTCTGGGTCGGCCTTGGGCCTGTAATATGGTCAGAATATTGATGAGGTGTGAGGCAATGATTCGTGGTCTTTGGCTTCGCTCGCAGTGCGCTGTGGATGGCATAAATGGCCTCTGCATGAGTAGACAGCGAGAATAATAGTACTGCTCTTGATGCTGGCGGACCATTGATCAATAGGGGGAGCGATACATCAGGTGTGATGCGAGTACTTGCTTGACCTCGCAACTGCGCTGGCGCTGAAACGAAGGAGTGAGAGTAAGGGCCTTGAATCAGTGTCTCAAATTTGCCTCGCAGCGACACAAATTCGGAGCGACGACAAGAGCTCAGGGAAGTCTAAAGGAAACATAAACTAGAGTCAACGTCTCTGTTTATGCAACCCTTACACGTTCTCAGCCTCTCGAGCACCTTTGTGGACGACGGACGGGCTGGACAGATTTCATCGACGAACACCACTGCAGACGAGTATGTGGTACCTTCATCATGATACCGAGCTTCTATCACGAGGATCTAGCGGGTGCGATATCTCATCTCGGTCGACCTGGACATGGTGGCGTCGCCAGGCGCAACGGGATGCGTTGCGCATGGGGCTTGCTGGCGAGCTGCAAAACAGTGCCATACGACACCACAACCACGACGTGTAGATATCAGCATTGCAAAATGACAAGTACTTCGAGATGATCAATGCGACAAAGAATCCAAGTTATAACGGAGATTGGATCGCTTTGCGGCTCTGGAGAGATGTGCGCAGCCAGGGGACTTGGGGCGGGCGTCCCGCAGCCAGAACCGCCTCAGCTCACCAAGACCTCTGCGTGCAGACAGGAACCCAACTCCAAACGACGTCAGCCTTTCTCAATAAATGAATGTGCAAAACTGTACTTAAGTCGACATGCTCTTGCTACCGCGATAAAATAAACGCTGCTTTCCCGCTTTCCCGCGTCGTCGTTGAAAGAAGGTGCTGCGCATCCCTGCCATCTGACATCAGCTTGGCTACATACGTAGCGCACAGGCAAAGTCTCCGGCCCAACCACGATCACTCCTGGCCAGACCAGCAGCGTAGCGCCCACGCTACCCCGCCATCATGACACGCGACGGTATGACCCTTGCTCTGACTCGCTACCGCCTTCCTCGTTGTACCTGATCGTCGTACTAACGTGGTGTACACAGTGACAGCTCCACCGCGCCCACGCGCCGCTTTTTCCGCCGCCCAGCCGCTCTTGGCATGAACTTCTATGAGCCGCGCACCTATCGCACTCGCGCGAAGCTTCGAATTCCGGCGGATCACACCAAAGATACTTACGAAGTCGACTGCCTTATCCACAAGAGACACCCAGAGAACTCCGACGAACCGGAGTATCGGGTGCGATGGGCCGGGCTGGACGGAATTGGCAATAAGTGGCTGTCGACCTGGCAGATCGCGAGCGTGATAGGGGATGTCTCGATCGAGGAGTATGAGGCTAGCCACGCGCAGCCCGAGCATAGGGAGATGGACGTCGATACTGCAGCCGTGGCCTCCCCCGAGCCCGGTCCCTTTACCATCAACACCGCCCGCGCCCCGGCACTTCCAGCCACGCCAGCTGTGCAGGCAAAGAAGAAGGAGAATGCAAGGGACAAAGAGAAGCGGAAAGGGATGAAGAGGGCAGTGCAAGACGATAACGGCATGTGGTCAGTTCTGAGAGAGAGTCAAGACAAACAGAAGAAAGGGAAGGGCAAGGAGAAGAAGAAGGCTCAGAAGAGCGCAGGGCCACGTTACAACGTCTTTGATCATGTTAGGAGGAAGGACGGACTCGGGATCGGAAAGGACAAATTCAAGGTGGGGGGTTACGCAGCGCAGACTCGCCGGCTATCCTGGCATTCCCGACCTTGCCATGCCTGATGTTCTTGGACTTTCCAGTCTCAGGCTCCCTGAGACGCAGGCTCATGGTCGTATCGATATCGAGGCCCCGCCCGGTGCGCAGATTGGATCATACTAGAAGACGGATGGAAGACAAAGACACAAATAATGACTACCATGATGATACCCATTCATATTTGTGTATATTTAATTAGTTAATGACAACCTTGCTTGACATCATCTGTCAATCATTCATCTTCGCCGTGGTGCATCTGCGATGTGATGACCCGTTTTTGTCCTTGATCACGAGGTTAAAACTTCCTGAGTCAGATATAGGCAACAAATAGTAGTAGAAGTACTCATCATAGCATTATCTCAATCCAATACTTCGTGGTCGGTTCGTGTCATGTCTGCCTTTCTACACGTGAGTTATCGGTTCCCGGACGGGATGTATGCGTCAACTTCAAGTATTCTTCCGGCTGGAATCCAAGGGAGAAAGGCCTTCAAAAGATTAAGGATGGCGTTCTGCCCGGGTAAACGTTGTGGTGGCAGTCAAAAGTTCATTGCCCGTCTGGTGTGTTGAAGGTTGGAGGGAAGGAGCGCGGCAGCACGCCAAATGTGGTGCAGTTTGCTACGGCCCATCAGACTGATTTCGTCTTGACGCGAGTGAATCCAAGCTTTGTCAACCCAGCCTTCATGCCATCACGATGCGCCGCACTCCATGCGTCGCCGGTGCAAGTGCAAGAACTCAGACGTGCGCCGTGTTGCTTCTCATATCACCAGACGCCGGACAAGATCGATGCCAACAGCTCATTTCTGATCAGAGATGTAAGGGTTGGAACATCGTTTTTACAAGAAAGCTTCTCCTGGTCCGAGATCGTTGATTGAGAAGGCTTGGCGCGAGTGGGAAAAGTCAGGCCCCTGGGTGATGAATGGAGTTGTGGAGTTCCTGGGCTGACTCGCGCTCCACCAATAGCGCTCAAGACAGCGCCGCGGAGGTGGTCATGCCACGTTGGCTTTGTGTTGGGACCACCGGCCGCGTCAAAACTCGTAACATTCAACAACACGCGCATCTTCTTCCCGTACGCAAGGTCTTCAACTCAAAGACCGCTCATCAGCATAGCTGCGACGCGATGACGACTATCACACATATATATGGGCCCCGCTACCTCGTTCCGAAGAGACCATTCGGGCATGAAGGTGCCCGCCGCTCGGTGAGGGCAGGAGACGACTGCGCGTCATATCCGCTCAACGTGCGCGCCTTAGCAGCTGAGTATCGCAATGGCTTTGATCCATCTATCCCGCAGAGGGCTGGTCGCGATGGCAAGCTCGCGTCTGCCTATATCGACACTTCTCCTCTACCAATGTGACTTGATGCCTGCATGAAGTCACTCTTACAATGCGTGCATCATCAGCAAAACGAAGCATGTGGATGTTGGATTTCATTTCGTTCGTGTACCCTGCTGGAGATGGCTATCTTTTGGACTAGTGCCGACAACGTCACAAGGACAATGTGCAACCCACGCCTTCAAAAGCCATACGTCTCACATCCGGCAATATCTCTTCCAGGGAGATACACCACCAACTCAAGCGACCAAACTAGCGAGATCACAATTGGCTGGAAGATACACCTACCTTTCCCATGGACCGAGGTAAAACCCAAAGCCTGTGACGGACAAGATTCGGTGAGCTGTTCATTACTGGAGTCTATCCTTGCATCCCTAAAACCATCGCGCGCATCAAAGTCATCAACTTCTCGCTACCGCTTAAAACCGCCATCACCAACTCGACAACGCTGATCGCAGCAGATACAGCCAGCTGGAAGTGGTGTCGAGTAGTGATGGGTCGTGCGAGAAGAACAGGAAAACATCAAGCCTTTTGACCACGCCAGACTCCGACATTGCCTCACGACAGAACTCAAGATCAAGCAACACCAGACCCATAAGACTACATCCTCGACACCATAGCCATGCTCCTGATGAAGGTTAGCATGTCTTCTTCGCGCTCCGTGCAACAAAGGCCGGATAGTCCACTCACTACACGTCCTCCGGTATGTGGATGACTTCGACCGGGCCGTCGGACACCCACTTCCACTCGTTGTTCCTGCACTCTTCGAGCGTCTTGCCGAGATAGTAGACACCAACCCTGTCTGGCTTCCAGAGGTCATTTAGATCGTACCACCTCGACGGCGACATTTCGTTCTCCTCTTCGTCGTCCTTCAGATCCAGAGGAATGGCATAAATGCCCGTAATAAAACCGTTGTCTCCAATCTGTCCTACGGCAGCGTATGGCGTCTGTTGAGTGTTGATGCCGCTGTCCTTGGTGCCCTCCTCGGCATTGATGATCCCGATGTGTACCAACTTCGATTTGTACAGGTTTGGAGATTCCGCGTTCCCGGTTGCATTAGGGTTAGCTTCGAACCACAACGGACGCGTCTGATTTAAGGGTCCAGACGATCCTCCAGACTGTGTTGGTCGGGCGACATCGTCACTGCCGTGTGGCTTTCCCAGATGATGTTTGGCGTATATGAACGGGGTGGAGACCGCGTTGGAGTAATGATTAATCTCGCTGATAGCTGAAGGAGCGTAATGGGCGGTGAGCTCGGCTGGAAGGATCTCTAGATAAAGATCAACGTTCTTGTGGTGGCCCATGCCGTAGGTATGTCGGCTGGACAGCTGCATCTCAACATCCCGCATATGAGTGACTGTCGACTCTCGGTTGAAGTTCATGCGAAGCACTTTGTCCAGATCGGTCCCTTCGCCCAAAGGAGGCACCCGTAGTTTTGCGTATGCGTCCTGTCTCTTCATGTATTCATCCAAGATGTCGCCAAACGTCTGTTTGTCCTCTATCTGAGGTGTGGCACACGATGTCAGTAAGTTTCTTTAAAGCAGCGCATGCACCGTAGTTCTTACATCGATCTCGAAGAACTCGCAAATCTGTTGCTTGAAGGGAAGCGCGTGCTTGTCGTTGCTAGCTCGCCACCTCGAGAAATCTGCATACTGTTGGGCCCCAACGTGTCGCGCTTTCTCGTTCATGTCAGCCATCCTGCCAAAACCTAGCGTCGGCAGGTATGAACGAACTGATGTAGTCTTGTTTGTCGACATTTGATGGTGGTTGAGAAGGCGGGCGGGGAGTGAGAAAGGTGTTGCACGTCGAAGAAGACGGGAGGATGCCATGAGCGCGAAGATTGTTGGGGTGAGTGAGGTTTAAGACCTAGGTAGGTGAGGTACGTGGGTACTAGTGGAGGTAGGCAGGTGCCCAGGGTAAGAGGGGTTTTGACAGGCGGGAGGTGAGACTAACGAAGCGTCTAGCGTGTTAACAGTGATAGCAAAGGTCACGCCCGGATCATCAACGTCGCGATATTACTGTTGAAATCTCGGTAGTGAAGCCATTTCGCACAGATGTTGATCAAATAGTAGACTATTTTGGACAAACTGATCTGCCCAGGCTTCCGAGCGGAGAAATTCATTGTGTTGTGCATAGCGGCTGCAACACCAAACATGGTTCCTGTGCGACTACGTCAAAGCGGCGAACGATTGTGGAAGCAAATTCACCAGACTGTGGAGTCTACAACATACAACTTAGATGATTGCGCATTCTCTCCCAGTGGCAAGACGGTGGCAAACGCCGCGACAACCTGCGGGTTTCTCCACCACACATGAGCAAAGTCAACACCAGTCTGCATGTGTCTTTGAAGGAATACCAAGTGTTTAGAACCCAGGCAAAGAAAGCACCGGTGTCAACATGTTTTCGCAATGGTAGCCTCACAAACATGCTGAACAAAGCGGTACCAAAACGAATCACGAACAAAGATACCTTTCACGGACGCGCGTGTGTCAACATGTCAAACTCAAGCAAAGTCAATCGTCGCCCAAAGAATGCGTTCAGATCTGACGAGGGCAATCATGCTGAGCGCAGGCGGGTCTACCACTGGCACAAGGAATGCTCCCAGACAAGACGCGTAGCAAGCATGTCGATTCGACGAAGTTCCAACGTCGCAAATCGACAGCGCAAGTTGCTTCTCGCCAGAGCTCATCAAAGAGCCAGTAGCAGGTGTAGCAAGCGGTATCAGGTATTTGGGTCACAGCAAAGTACCTGTAGCAGAGAGTTGGGTTGTATACGCATCTTGAACGGTTCACGATAAGTTTATTGCCAATGGCGCTCATGCAAAGATTGAATTCTGTATCAATCCATCGAAGATACTGCGCATCAATGCTGCTACCCTATCGACCATATCGCTCATTGCCTGCTATCAGATGCAAATCTACACTTCCAACGCCCCCAATCGTTGCTCTATCTCCCGATTGCCCTTTGTCCTCGCTGCATCCTAAACCTATTGTACCTTTCATACACCCTACTGGCAGAGCAGTATGTCCAGTTTGTGAACGTATCGCCTCAGTACATTTGGATCAGTTTTTTCCGGGCAACAATACTACAAATGACCGCATACCATGCAAGTGCAGAGCAAGTCTTGGTATTGATGCTGTGCGGGATCTGCCATCATGGACGGCGAGTGTCAACCTCGGTTCAATGCCACACGATCCGAAAGATAGTGCCGGAGGATTCGCGCGAGACGCACATACGCTTCTTTCAGTTGGGAGGGCCATCCAGACGCTCGTAAAAGAGAAGGGCTATCTAGATCTATCGCCATCTACCACTCATCTCAACGCCAAATGGGCCAAAAGCGACCCGAATTCCAGCGTTGGAAGACAGTGGTACCCATACATTGACGACGTATCTAGAGCGCTTCGATGGCAAACGTATGGACTCCTCCGTCCGAGGTTTGTCAGTCTCAGGTCCAAAGTCAAATTCAAGAAAGATGTGCCGAAGATGAATGCGACGATGCTAGCGCTACGAGGGGTAATCAATTCGCTGCGAAAGCTGTTACCAAGGGAGATCCGCCTTCAAGGTGTGGCTCATTGGCATGAGGTGCGAGCATCGCCTCCGGAGATTGCCCTCGAACTTGTTGCTCAAACTGTACATGCCGAAACCGTACATGCCGAAACCCGTCCTAATCTAGAGACACCGGAAGGATGCAAGGCATTTCGTAAGTTCACCATAGCACCCTCCGAAGAACACTGGCTAACAACAAACTTAGTTGGGTCGTTGAAGAAGACTGTGCAAGACCTTGGCCTAGAAAAGAGAGTACTTCCCCGATGTTCTTATGTGGTCTTTCCATCCAAGGTCGCCCAGCCTAAGCGAGAACTGCATTGGGTCACCGTCCGCTCCACGTTCATGGGGTGGAATCATGAAGGCCAACAAGCATTGTTGAAAGAACGCCGGGACGGCCTCGCAAAGTCGTTCGCTCACCTACCTGCTATGCAGCGCGCCAAACAAGAGCTCATCAACGACTCCATGGAGCAGGACATTCCGCAGGGTACGAGCGCACCCCACCGAAAAGGTCTCCCATACCTAAGTCCTGGAATTGCGTTCAATAACAATATCAACCCCCGACTGCCTTGCCAGATATGCGGGTACTTCCATGACTTTCATCGCTCGCATGAGGTTGGAAAGACGGAAAGGATGGACGAGCACCTTTGGAAGAAGGAAAGGGCGATCTTTTCGTGCGCCGAGCTGGGTGTAGCTGCAATCTTGCATTGCGTTGACGAGTTCGACCGAAGGCGCGAGGAGTCGTAAACATGCTGCAGCCGTGAAAGACGGGCTCTGGCTGTACGGAGAAGAGAGGATTTCGGAGTCGGTAGGAGATGGTATGGTTTCTCGCTCATCGTCGGGTTTGGTGCACTGGTGGATTCTCTTTCGTGGCTTCTTGTTCAACGTCGTTTGTATGGGGTTTTGGTATCGCTCTTCTCGTCTTTTCTCAAGCTTCGCCCCAATGGGTGTCGCATCTTTTGCAAGTTAATGTATCCATGATCTTAGTGAGCATTTATTTGCATGGTTGATGTGTGTATGGAGCGAAATGCGGAGCATATTCTGGCGACATCTAGTGCTGTGTTAAGTGAATGCATGTGCTGCTCATCATAAGTCATTGTGCTATTGCGCGATAAGCAGGCGGGAGGACAAGGAAGATAGAATGTGACAATCGAGGAGCCGAGACGAGGAATACACCTGGGTATGTATGTGCCGTTGACTGCTACCACGTCTCATCTCATGATGCATACTCTCCAAAGTTCGTTGCGTTCGCCCTAGTCCCATATCATAGTCGCACTTTGCATAGCTGATTTCGAATAGGAACGTCATGGGTAGCTGGCGGTGTGGAGATGACAGTACCACGCACGAAGTGTCATCGCTGTACAGCCAACCTCGGAGGAAGTTGTGAACATCTTAAGTCTGTGGCGATGGCTCTGCAGGCAAAGTCGGGTTCCGCAGTGACGTGTTGAAGCTACGAAGGTCATCGACGACTGATGCCTGGTCGACAAAGGATGATTGACTTCGGCCCATCAAAGATGTTGCCGTGTCTATCGGTGACTCCCAACGAGTCGCTGAGGGCGAAGCTTCTTAGCCAAGGAAATGGTAGGAGTTGCGAAGGAAAAGGCGAGGGGGTAACGCGACATTCAATGAAGCTGGGGCTCGGGGCTTTCTCGGCCGCGCTAGCACCCGAAAAGGAAGACTTCCGCGGCGAACTCTCAACACATCATCCTACCATAAACGCATGTTCAGTCAATGTCTTCGCTTCAACAAGGTCTTGTCAAAATAGATCGACTTCCGCTCTTGAGACTGAAGGAGTACAGATTTTCTAGCATAGTTTACGGAGGTTGTCGTCCTATCATCACCAACGCATGCTTGATCGAGTAGTTCATCTTGACAATATCTGCATTGATACAGCGCTGGATGGGGGTATCTATCGCTACCGAACCTCCTACGAAACGCCCAACTCCTAGCCAAGAGACACGATGTTATGATAGTCTACCAATGCGATCGGTGAAAGCATGATCGCGTCTCTTTCCAAGTCCTACTAAACCGCTAAGTATTCCGCGACCTTCTCCTCGCTTGGTATCCATAGCGCAAGCTCTCTGTCTGAAAGACTCAAGGAGTCGTATTCGCTGGTGTGAACTTTATCGATGTCTTCAAAGTCGATGATGTAGCTAAGGTGCAAATGTTAGATATCAGGCAATTACCGGTAAAAGCGTTACGTACCACCTGGACTCGTCCTTATCCCACATGATGTTGCGCAGAGCACAGTCCATAGGAACAACTCCAATCTTCACCACGGCGCTGCATCACGAAGTTAGTAAAATACCTGAGATATCAAGGAATATGACACTCACAGCCATGCTGCCCTGAAAGCCTCGCGGATCAGATCGCGCTCATCGCGCGGTGCTTTGCAGAAAGAGTCCAGGCCCAAAGGTTTTCCGGGCAGCCTGGTCATGAGCAGAAAGACACAATAGCCTCCTACGATGGCCTTTCGATGCAGGCCACGCCGTAATGGGTCCACCGCTACACCTATGAGACAAGGCGCATGCCGACACCCATTTGCCCCTAAGGTAATGAGGGCTTCCATCTCATTTGCGGTTGCGCCATTGCAGTGCGTGGTTATGGGCTTGGTGGAAACTTCAAGATGATGTTCGTGGATTTTAAGCATCTTGCGGTCGGCGTTGGGATGCGATTGTAGATATTCCAGATCATCGTCGACCAGTGCCTCATACTCCTGTATTGCCATTTGATTGGCGCTGATCCTGCCACTGTTAATTCGAAATCTAAGCGACGAGTATAGAAGACTTACTGAAACTTGATCTTGACTATGCACTCGCCAACGTCTTTCCATGGCTCATCGAGGCAAACACATGTGTAGACCTGGCGCGCTTCGCAAGGACTAAAGTCCTCCTGGAACTCGAGTAGCGATAGTGGTTTCAAGATCTTCCATCGCGTTTTATCGGCAAGGCGGAAGATCCTATTGACGAAGGGATTGTTGCGCAACGACAAGGACAGCCTAGACGGCTTGTGGGGCTTTGCGGGAATGTCAACCCAGTCCTCGGAATCTTCAGCGGACGAGGCGCTGTCGCGTGAACTCGCATCGCGATCTTCAGCAGACGAAATGCTGTCGCGCGAGCTTGCATCATGATCGGTGGATATAGAAGACATCTTGCAGCAAGATTGGAACGAGTTGAGGCGCACCGCGTGTAGTTGTGCGAGGGCGTGGGCATTGGCGTTGATCGATACCAAACACTGCCCAGGTGGGGTCGGTCACACGAGCCAGCCATGTGCGGGCTAGCGCACACTAACTCTTAGGCTAGTCCAGCCCGTTCACTCCTTGGGGCCAAGATACAAAGATGCGGATCGACGCCGCAAGAGGCTAACACACGGAAACCTCAATATCACATGTTTATGTAAATGCACACAAGGCCTGCGACGATCCGTCCTCCAGTAATATGTGTGTCATGAAGCCTAGACAACCTTGGAAATAGCAGAGTTCAAGGCCATTCAATGTGATCCTCCCAGAAGCTACAAAAGTTCAACACCAACTCGACGTCTCACCCACGGTGGTCCATCACACACGATGGTTTCCAGCAGATGTCCTCCTCCCCTTTCGTATTATAAATCCATGGCCAGCCTTTTTACATACTCTTGTCGTCTTCCCAGTCGTTTTCCTTCTCCTCTGCATTGTTATCCTCACCCTCGTCTTCGCTACGCTTCTCACTTCCAGCCCATCGAAGATTAATAATAGTTCGGGTTCCGCTTTGCATTTCTTTCGGGCTGCTGGCGTCCACGCAGTGGCAGTGTGCCCAAAGGCGGTGTTCCGACAGGAGCGCTCAAGTCCCCGGAATATCCGTTAGACCTGACGGCACTGACAGACCGAAGGCCTCTTGAGACGTTCAGGCTATTAGAAGTGGGTACTGCGGGGATGACCTTTTGATGAGACTTCTTCATTCTTGCTTCACCGTCTTGTTCGTCCTTAACACCGGAGCGCTTCAACTTCCTGGCTGCCGGTTTACTCCTTTTTTGTTTTGGTAACAGGTCTTGGCGCAGAAACGAAGCTCGAGCCCATGGCGTTATACTTGAACCGCGTGTACTCCGGTGTCCAGCGATGACGGCATTGGGGAAACTTTTCTCTATGCTTCGTTCGAAGAACCACTCATTGGGGTCTGGAATGTCATCTCGATTGAGTTTCCAGGTTTCCTCGTCCTCGCCCGCGACTAGGTGTAGCAAATAAAGAAAACCGAAGGATGTGCCGAAGGTTTGCGTGTCGTTCTTTCCAATCGTCGACGTGGTCAGGGTAGAATCTGTATCATAGAATATTTCGGAATAGAACAGAGCCATTTGACTTGGGTCGACGACCGACCGTTCAATCTTGAGAAACACTGTTTGGTTGTATGTGGATACAAAACCGTACTTGACGTCGAACGCTCGCATGTCTCTAGATGGCTGTCCTTCAATTAAACGTTAGTACAATTTAGATCATTTTGGATTCCCATAGCTTACCCAGGAGGTTGCAAAACGATTTGGCTTTGTGTGACCAAGGCTCCTTGATCATGCTTTTGATATCGCAAGCGGTGCATGATTTGAACTCGCCCACAATGCGCACTCTCTTGTTGCCTTTGAGATCGGCAACCTCGATAACAAGATCCGGTTCGTGGCCTTTGGGGCGTAGATCCTTATGATAGCCTTTTGCGCTCGAGTATTGGAAGTTGGTTGGTAGTAATGGCGTGGCCATACCATGTTCTTGATTTTGGAGCTCATGTAAGGTTTCATGAACAGGTGCCACAAGATTATCCTTCACTCGTCCGTCCAGATCGATTTCAGCAGCAACTTTAAGCGATTCTGGCTGTGCAGAGTGGCGTTTTTTGTTCGGGCCCGCGGAGTATGCATCGAACACGGGCGTTATGGCTTTCTTGAATCTTGCCAGTTCGGGCTTGATGTCCCATTTCTCTAAACGACCTATGTGGTTATAGCGCAGTGCGGTCGTTGTTGTGCCTTCGGAGACCTTATTTGCTGTATTGAGGGCTGGAAGACGGGCACTGATAGTTTCCCACAGTGTCAGGTTTGACGTCGAAGAAAGCATATCGGAGGCCATCCCTATAGGTACGGAGAGTTGGAAAGCTTCAGCGCGGTAATAAGTGTATTTGGAGGAGTATCGCGACGTGGGAAACAAATTGTGTTGGTTGAGAGCGAGCGGCCAGCGATTGCCTCCTAGGTCACACTCAAGACCCACTCGCCCCGGTGTCTGCCTATTCCCGCTCTTACGCTCACGAGTTCTTTCATCATTGTCCGTGCGTGCTTTCTCCCTTCGAATCGAACGTGACCATCATACGTAAAACAGAGAGCTTGAACGTTGATCTTGGGGTTGGCGACAAACACTATCACTTCCGCGTTAACAGTGTGTTGGACCAACAAGACTACGTACACCCTCTCAATATGACTTGTCGCGATCCCCAGATTTTCATCTCCTTCGGCGTCCAGTCTCATGCTACGAAGCTCGGCTGTCTTACGATCAATCGCTGCATGCGAGCGTGCAGTTCATATGTCGGGCGGTATTGAAAGTATCAAAGGCCCGTCGCATCAGGTTATCTAAATATCCCTCTTCACCTTGCGCTCCTCCTTTCGCCCTGCGTGCCCGACCCGCGTTCACTTTTTCCGCAACCTTTCCAACCCGGGGCGACAGCAGGGGTATCTCTGCTTGGCGCGTTCACTTCCACAATAAAATGGCGTTCCAGCAATCTCTTTCGTTGTCCTTTCTCTTGCGACTAGAATAAAAAATATTGCTGCTTAGAAAACCCCATCAGTCAGCATGGCGCTGGTACGTTGACCCCTCGTTCGCCATTAGTCCACTCAATGCTAACAGGTTATGTAGAGCAAGTACGGGTTCAGAATCCGAAAACCGGTATGTAGGCGGCTTCATCAGCTTTGAAGATGTACTGATCGACGACATAGTCCTTGTTGCCGAATGCGAAAGCTGCGGCTGGATCTTCAAAGGGCAGTAAGGAGAAGAGCACACCCGGTGCGCGACCTGCACACGGGGCGCCACGCAGTCGTAACGGTCAGACGAAGAATCGTCCACTGCCTAAGAAAGTGAGTACCATGTGTCAAGGACATGAGCATTACCGGTAGCATGGAGCTGATGTAAATGCAGGCAGCGCCGTCCGTGGTGCCGAAGGGAAAGAAGACCGCTGGCTTCCGGACTAATGGCCAGCTTCGTATCGACCCGACTTCTCTGAAGTCGCGAGTAACTCTCGATGATCTTGCTGAGGGTACGCAAGCCGCGCCCATCTGCATCGACGACGACGGTGATGATGACATCGGGATCGCCCAACATCAAAAGAGCTCGGTTTCGGTCAACAAGGACGCAAAGAGTCAACAGAGTCTCGTAAGAGCGTTTACGCCTCTCTCCATGATCGATCAAAATCGCGAAACCGACGTTCCGTCTCTTCCCACATCTACACCCGAAGGCGCCGAGCTGAATGAAGACGTGCCTTCCGGCGCTTCGCGCGGCAGCAGCCCCATCGAGATTACCAGCGAAGATGACGAGCAAGCCTCGGACACGGAGCCTTCTTCCCCCATCGATGGGTATAAGTCTCCGCGGAGAAAGTGCTTGGTCAAAACAGGGCGCTACAGGGCTTTTCGCACGGGTCTGTACACGTTGTTCGCGATTACGAAACCGAAGGCGCGACAGATACCGTTCGACAAAGTCCTCAGAGTCATCAACAACAACCTTTCAGTCGAAAAGCAGTTCTCTCCTCTGGAAGCAAAGCAGGTCCTCAAATATATGAGGGAGAAATTGTTCGACTCGCTGTGCGCCGATCGGGTAGTGGACGTGAACCTGGAGGGGATCAAGTTGTATGCGTAAAGGGGATGAAAGGTTTGCCGGAGCAGGGGCGTCGGCTCTATCTTTGAAGCTTTGCATAAGACAAGTTGAGTGCGCCTTCACTTGGAGTCGATTGGATGGTCGGGGCGTCTCAGAAATAGTGTTTAATGTACCATTGCGCGATGGCATAACCACGCCGAAACTTAATACGAATGCGCCATGACGATGAATGTTGCTTCCCGGTTATCTTGCAAGAGACTACCGCCCTCTTGCGCTGAGCTGGAGCCACGGTCCGACCTGAACAGCTCATCTTGAAAAGACTTTCTCACTCCGCATGAAGTCCAGCCATATTCTTATGGAACAGCACATAGCTTGGCCGCAGTCACACTCCACCCCTTCCCGTGTGTATAGTGACGGTGTGTACGTTGGAATATGCGTCGTCTCGTCTGTCGGGCATCCATCGAGGGGTGGGTGGTTATGAAATGGGCGCGGTGTCGGTGGCTAATCGAGCTCAGCTGCGTCGCGATCTAAAAGAGCGTAACCCTGTCGTTGTCAGCGTGGCGAAGTGGGAGATCCAGACAGTGACCTGCCTCGTGCCGTCAGAATAGGATATGACTAGATATCCGATAGCTACTCCAACAGCCGCCATGACAGGGGAGACTAAACATGCGCGTCTGTAATTATGCATATAGAATGCGCAACATCATCCACGTCCAGCCTGCGACGGCGTTCCATCAAGGCGCGATGAGGTCCAGCGTTCCAGACTTCTCAGCACACAGGGCCAATCCTGCGGTTCCGCATCCCTTGGAAGCTCCAGTGGCTCTCCTCATCATCCCCAGCCGCCGTAGTGTGTAGTCGTGCTTGTTTCGGATGCGCGTGCGGGCATGCGCTACGGTATGTCGGGCTTGAGGTCAAAGTCGTGAATTGCAGTGGCTGGCGTCTGGTTTATCTTGAGCATTACCGATGCGGAGAGATCTAGTATGAGGGACGCGCAGATTACATCGGGATCCAGAGTGATGTACTAGTTGCGGTCAGTGGTGGTGCATTGGAGGTATCTTGTACGTTCTTACACTGGTGGTGGTCATGTCGATGATGCCCACGAGGGTGCCGGCACGGCTGCACAGAACGACGACCGTTTCATACCGGCTTCGGCCTGGGTAATGCACCTGTTGGATCAATCGCGACGAGTTGAAGCTTTCGCAGGGCGGCGACGTTGAGAGTGGTGTGGAACAACGGCTTCATGATGCATCGGATGAGAGTGCCCAGGTGGTGAGCAAGGGGCAAGTGACGTCGCGCGATTGGCCCCATTTATCGCTTATCGCGCTGTCACGTGAATCCTGTGCCCATCACCGGCAACGATCATGGCTGACTTTCAGGCAATCTTATCCGGGCAGAAGCTGTGTCATCTCGTTTCGGAGTATATTAATGTATGATCGAGCGCACTAAAATGAGGAACATACCTACACCATGTCTTCTGAAAGTTGTGCAATGGTCCCCACTCATGCGAGATAAAGACGACCGAATCGTGATATGGATTTAGGGCTGTAGAAATACGGTCGCTCCATCACACGAAAGTAACAGCATGCAGCAAGCTATGAGCATATTGAAATGTGTAGGTTCATCCTGGACTAAAGCTCTACGCCACCGATGGTACCTATGTTGGCCGCTGAGCCATTTGCGGTGTGACCGATGCTGGAAAGGATGCACAAGAGTACAACGTCCAGAACTAACTTTTGGCCGTACGTAATCACAGCATGAGGTGTCTAACAAGTCCTCGTAATGTGTCTACTCAGCTTCTCCATCCAAACTCGTCATGCTTTGACGAACAAAACCAAGTACGAGCAGACATTCGATTTGAAGGAAATAAGTAGAGGCTAGTCGCGTTTGGTATATCGAGTAAGGTTTGCGCATGTCTGGCTACACGATCATTCCAGTAAATGAGAGCTTGTTCGATGACAGAATTGCAGGAATGAGTCGAGAGTTCCGCGGGAGTCGTCAAGCTGCATTGGAGTTTCGGATGGGTGGCTCATTAATATGAAGTAGACGCCGTAACAATTGCTAATCGATGTTCGAATGGCTACACTTCCTATAGTGTGATATTGTTCGGTAGATTTAGACTGAACGTAAACATGGTTGACGGCTATCGCGCAGCAGGCATGGAGCTGCTGATTGATGGAGAACCTGATGTTGCATTTATGTTCGGTAAGTTGTCGTTCATGACGAAAGCGCAATACTTGCTGCAAAGCCATAAAGACGACAAAGTAGAGTAAGAAGGCCTGCTCAAACTACCTCGTGCGTGCCGAGTCTCGCCACTTCCTGACCTTCCGTCTACGCCTAAGTGATGAGCCCGAAGTCGCGCTGTAGATGCATTCTTGGAGACTATGGCCGAGCTGAGCGTGGCGCAATGCACCCTTATACCGGAGGGCCTCGTCCACGTTTCGGAAAGCGGTGGCCGGGCTTCAGCGTGATATGCCCAGAAGCGGAAGGGTAATCCAACCTGCATTCGACCTCCGAGCGATGGCCAGCACCATGCGACAGCCCAAGTCGCAGCTACAACCGCAAGTCCTCCAAGATTCCTCTGATGTTTGTCCTTGCACCCGTCACATTCGAGCGTCGCATTCGATATCGCAACCTGTCTAGCTTTGCGTCATCACGGAGACAAGCCTGGTTATTCGCAGAGGGTGGAGACATGGTGGTGTTCGTGGTTTGCGGTCGCATCGCCTTCGATAGCGTTTCATGCGAAAGAGAGAGGATGAGGAGAGCTGAGAGCTTCGCCAAACAGCATGATCAGTATATGACTTCGGAGAGAGACGGCGCGGTAACTTACCAGCCAAGCAAGGTGCCATCTCCTTGAGTCAGGCCTTTCCCGAGGCGTTGCGCATCCTGTGTCCGCGCTCGGGCAAAGTCCGCTTCATGCTGTTGGAGTACGACCGTGTCAGCTTTCTTGGTGTGGTGTAGTCTCTTCAGTTGGGATGTCTAGACGCAGCGACAAATGCGAGCTGCGCTTCAGGACGGCTCATGCACTCGTTCGCGTTTCGGAAAGTAGATGCGGGGCGTGGGCTTGAGGTGGACCGGCCGGTTGACGTCGATGCTTGATGAGAGGCGTAGATTCCACAGGAGAGCGGAATGCCAGCGAAGAGCCAACGGGTTGCATCTGGAAGTCAGCGCTCGTTCGTATGGCGACTCCCTTTCGTCGGCAGGGCGTTGTGCAGTTGTCCAACGCAGCCTGTGGTGCGCCAAATGCGCTTTCGTCGCTCTGGTATAGCGGGTCCGAGTGCTGAACGTGTGAAGACCTGGCGATGAGCCCGAGGAGCCAGTTCTCGTTACATGAAGCTTACAGTAGATTCTACTACAGCCCCGGTCGGAGTCCTCGCTGGTGCTGTTATTCTGATATTGGGGATCATTGTGAGTATAAATCGGTGCCGCCAGATGCAGCGCAGCGCTGACTCCTGCGTAAACTATTGTGCGCGCAGATGTGGATGCACGGTTCGCTCTATTGCAACGGGCGCGCAAGAGCAGGGTACCCGCCGCCTCGAGCTGGTTCAGCCCTGCGCGTCCCAATTTGCGCAAAGAAGGGTGATGAGGTACGCATTGATGACAGTGATAATAGGACAATGCGAGAACACAGATCAGAGTCCGATGAGCGCGGTTCCAGTGATGTGGTTGGAGAAGTTGTGGTGAGCATCTCCAGGTCGAATCTCCGGAGATGACGTCAGAACTTGCGGGCTTGGCATCTCCCTATTGGCTGTGCGGATCTGACTACGGCAACACCACTTCCGTCTCGTCTTCTTTCGGGAGCCTTTCAATCATGCATCATCTGCACGCGTTTCGCAAGTGTCCAGCAACTGCCAGTCTGATGAGGAGAGATCCTGCTTTTGGATATCGGGCACTGCCGCGATTCAGTCGCTGACGTTCCTGCGCCCCTTCTGGAAACCGCGAAAATAAACTCCGTGTCGGCCAGTCTACTCACCATCGGGACTCATGAAATCGGCGAACGCTCTTCAGCGGCGGTGACTCAACCATCGGAGCCTAACACTAATGTTGCTGGTTTTTGGACCGATTGGTTAGTTCCGGGATAGCTCCTTTTTCGCTTGGCTATCAGCCGGCCTGGGGATGAAGAGGTTTACCAGTACTGCGGACACTATACACATTCACCCGGTGATCGATATGGAATACCCGCGTTGTGCTGTTGGTACATCATGTGCATAGCTGCTAGCCAGTAAGTCCCATATCACAGGCCTCCACAGATCACAGTTAAGACCATGCTGCAGTGGCTGACTGTATCAGCAGATCTGCTATGCTCGTACACCCAACAAAGTCACTGGATTCACTCCCAGTGGCCGACGAATGTAGTTACACAACACATATATTAATTCACGTCCAGTCCAGGCGACTTTTACTCCCTCGCGTCGGAAGCCTCTTACTACGCACGCCACTACAAACTCTGCGAACTGTTTGCAATTAACGTATGTAAATCATGATAGCACCGACGATGGCGAATCTGGCCTTGTCCGTTGATGGCTTCGGTTGGCATAGAGTAACCGCCTTTTCATCCCGTTCCGCGACCACGTCAAGTCGAATTTCTGACCGACACTCTTGAACTTAGGTCAAGGGTCAGACCAGTCTCATCTCGCGCCGTCCTTCCAATTCTCTTGTCTTGGTGCTGCGACACGGGCGCGTCAGCTATTCTCTAATTCTTGATAGGTATTCGCTGCAAGCTTCCAGTCGACTGCAACATGAGTGATCCATCCGCTGATGGGTTTGGTATACGTACTTCACATGTGCTTGAATCGGGGGCTTGATACATCTGCTGAAGGTTTGGTGACAACCTACAACAGTGAAAGATTGAAATTGTACTTGGCGCTGAGGGGCTCGGCAGATATTCGACAACCGCTCCTTCATTACTTTGTCAACCCCAAAGATACTACACGAGCGGTCTTTCCCAGCACGCCGTTATCATACAAGCTGCACCGACGTCACTTCACACATACCACTGCAATACGCAGACCACTCTGGGCCATGCCTGCCGCATTGGGTAGTAAAAGATCACTACTTCTGGAGATGCGAGAAATCAAGCGAGAAACCGTACATAGCAATGAAGCCTACGGTGAATATTCTGGAAGCTCCAATCTTTCGACCGCAAGCAGTCAGACCAATAGTCTCGGTCGACGCTACGCATTCGATTGGTCACAAAGCGTGAGCATAGGTATGCGCTACCCAACGCCATCTTCATATCAGGCTAACGCGACAAAAGGGCGACTCATGGATACGGCCTTTCGCGACAGGGAAATCGATCTCGAGAGCTTCAGCCGCCTGGTTGTAGAGGTCAAGCAATCCTCGAAAGTCATGTCATCGAGGGACGACATCAGTAGCAACGGGCCAGAAGTGCAAGTTCCCTGCACCCCATCATCCTTCGTTCAAGTTCTCTGCACCCCAGATCTAGCGTCCACCTGCTCTTCCAAGTCTCTGGACGGAAAAGTGCAAGTACGCTGTACACCTTTATTCGTGGACTATTGTATGAGCAAAGGTACACGAGGTATGGCGAAGATCCCGACATCAGAACAGTAAGTATCAGCAGGCTTTGAACAGGGTTTGGTGAATATGTCACAGCTTACACCGTTAGTAGACCCACTAGCTACTACGAGTGGGATTACGTCGGCACCCGTGAAAAGCAATACGCGACATTTTCGTTTGTCGAAGATCCAAGGGGTGCGTCTTTCATCGATACCACTACGAACGTGCCGTTCCTAACAGTTTAATAGTAGTCGACGCCCCGTCCGAAGCCCTGGCGATGGATGAGCAGCTATTCTCGCTCTATGCAGTCCACTGCGATGGGGTACCAACATCCACCGGTTTCGTATCACCCCTCCCAAAGGAAAACCACGAGGAAGTCGATGAATTCCACGACGATACGCTTTCGGACGAAGACTTCCTGGGTCTTTAATACTTCACTGTGTGTCTCGTTCCACATACTACGGGCAGGAAGCATCCCCACTCAATCGCATATCAAGGCAGTTGCTTGAGCTGCCGACTCGCATCCTGATTCGCACTTTCGTCGTTGCACAATGTAGACAGTACTTGCTTTTGCCCACAAATAGGGCAGTTTGTCGATCGCAATGCTGCTGCTGGCGTCCTGGTGTTAGTTGGAAACGAGGCAACATCAATGAAGTGCTTCCACACACACTTCAAGAAATCCAGGTGGTTGTTATTCCAAGGGCATGAAGTCATCAAGATCAGTGGTTGCGAAGCACGGGAAGCCAACAGTAACCAGAGATACTTACTTTAGCTATTTTAGCCCGTTCATTCGCATGAGAGCCTGACATTGAGTGACGTGACGCCTTCCCCAATGGGCCCGATATGTGGCGGACCTGCTTTGACATGGGCCACATAACTTCGCAAACTTCAGAGCGTTGAACGGAATGTACTTTGTAAACATGGTCACATACGCTTTCATTGCGAACCCCCGCATCGATTATTACCTAATGTTCGATCAACTACATAACACATATCCTAAAGAGCAGTCACCCTAGCAGCATGTGTCCACGAACAAGGGCACATCTCGTCGTTAATGAATGGCGCAACATCAAGTCTACAGATTACCCATCTCGAGAGACAAGCGATCGTTTGTATATCCCTATCGAGTTGCATCGATATCACCACCACGCAACATAGTCAATGCAAATTATGCCGAAGATGAAAAAAAAACATTGGGTACTAAATTCATATGGTCCCTTCGGACCTGCTATCTAAGTAATGCGCGTGTGGATACAATTTGGTGTCTGCTAGAGCTCAGAACAGCCAATTACATGCGTAACACCGGTGGAATGCCCAGAGTTGCGCGTCATGTCTACTCGGTTGGTGGGATATCTACCGTGATAGTGCTGCTAGACGGCGCGGTGTTCATTGTCGAAACCCGCAATTGGCGCATTTCGTTGGTTCATATGGGGATTTTGGGCTGAGATCTACGATAACAGGTAGTGGACGGCCGGCCCGCTCATGGGAGGAAGGATACAGCCGGAGCTTCAGCGGTACTTTTCCTCCGGACTTCGACGACTTGTCTTCCTTACCTTCCAGGGATGGTCCGCTGTATTCTGGCAGCGCACGAGTCATTTTCCCAATGTTCTGGTCAAACTCCTGGAACTCCCGAACTTTAACAACGCATTCTGCGCGAATTGTTTTCAGCTTTTCGATATCTAGGAGTATGTCTTCGTAAGCAGTTACGCTTTTCTTTATGTCGTCAACGCTTCCCAGGGAGGTACTGTCGGCCGAAGCTGCATCTAAAGCATTCACTCCAGACCCTAAATGCTCCTTGGCGGTGAGTAGCTCAGCCTTTTTTCCTGCAGTTTCTTCGTCAGATTCCCGGATCTTGGCAGCTAGAGCAAGATATTGGTGGCGGCGATTATCGCAGGCGGCGAAAAGGACATCTTTCAAATGTGCATCTCCAGCAGTGGTATCCCATTGAGATATAGGCGTGGTGGCGAATCCATTAGCTGGAGATTCGGGGCGATATTCTGGATCCATCGAGATGTTGTTGTATGCGTGGATGGGGAATGTTGACTTGTTGGTGGAGGAGAATAAGAGATTACTAGTGCAATTTATAGCGTTGATAATACGGGAAGTGCGTTGTGAAGTGGTCGGACGGAATTACACATTGAGCGAGATTGTATGGTCACATTGGCCATGTACATCAACACTACGTTGTTTCTCGATTGACACTCACTTTCGGCCTACACAGAAGAACTTACATTGTGGCTGCATGTCGAATGCAAAAACTCACCCAGACACCCTCATCTAGATGCCGAGAGAAAGGCGTTGTAGGCGGAGGGCTGTGGTATAAACCACCTCCGGCTTTGGCGCTCGCAATATCTTTAATTTGTCTTGGAGTCCTCCGGGGCTGGTCGCTCAAGCGATTTGGAATCGCGCCGCTGAACCGTACGCTCGTCGTGGGCTTTCAGGTATCTTCTCTAAGAAGGTCAAAACGTTAGCTCTTATCCTTGAGGTTGACATTAAATTTTTCTGGTCTGAGATCATGCAAGCGGTAGGGGATGACATCGGTGGAGTAGATTCCTAGCCTTTAATGACGATAATAAAGGCGAAATTAGCCTGGGGTTCAAACTCAATTTAGGAATATCCTGCATTACATTACGACACAGGCTGAAGTGCCAACCCAGTCGCGCGCTTTTGTTCACTTTGGAGTTACGTAACTAAGCACAGTAGATGTGGATCCTGATGCAGATCAGGCCAACCGCTCTGATATGCTCGCAGGATGCCGGCGTTGCGTTCTTTGACGTGATTGATCATGCGCTCGATGGCATCAGTAGCGTGCTCTTCCAGGCGCTCCTCGTGGGCGGCGTGTGCCTCGTCCCGAATCTCATGCAGACGCTTCAGCCAGTACATCCATCGCCACGGCGTAAATCCAATTGGCGAACGCATTCCTAGCTCAGATGCGACGAAATTTTGGCCACCGTGGCTAAGCGTGCTTGGGCAGTCGTTCCAAAAAGCGTCGGATAACTGGATGAGGCAGTAGTTGGCCTCTTTGATCCATGCACAAGCAGCTGGCAGTAAATCCGCGACAGTGAGGCTGCGGATGTCACGAGATAGATCTTCCTCGTCTGGCGTCTCTGGGCTGCAAAGGGCTCGTGTCTCCTCAAATGTGGATCGAAACAGGACGAGAGCGATCTGACAGATCTTATGGTTGGCCACGCGGGTTGACGCCAGCTTGGCCAAGAAGGAGGCCAAGTTGAGGCGATGAACACCGGACATGGGCGCGCAATTGGTGACCCAGAAATCCGTCATGTCCGTGGCCAGGAAGGGCAGGTCATTCCACAGCGTGCCTTGCACTGTTCGTGCGATATCGATGCCGTAGTTTCCTGACACAGGCCTAGTTAGGGGACCAAGTCCCTGGATGCGGACGATATCCAGGACCAGGCGGTCTTGGTCCGCGCTTTCGTGAGACGCCAGCCGACCAAGCTGATAGTAGATGTGCCATATAGAATGTAGGTAGCCTTCAAGAGAATCGACTCCGTCGCCCACAGCACAATACCGGTCGCTGATGATCCAGGTTCGGTTGGTAAAGGCTCCGAGGCGAAGCTGCTCGATCTCCCCGCGGGCGATGCATTCACGGACGTTCTGCCGGTCATGGGTGCTGTCGTCTAACTTTGTGATGTCCGATGGGCCCTTGGGAAACGGGCTTAGCAGTGCATCGCGGAAGGTTTCCATGCTAGGAGGGCTGTAGCGTGACTGGATACGGCAAAGACATGCAGTAGAGAGTTTGAAAGGATAAGCGAAGAAGAAGGCAGGCAGACATGTAGTCCACGTCGATTTTTGTGTTGTCCTCTCATATAGGGCTAGGAGTACTGACGTGTCAAGTCACAAGAGTCATTTGTGAACCCTCTCCTGTAGGTAATGCTACGGCACAGTTGTAGACGCGCAGGGTTTGCGGAGTAAGCTACCCAATGTGACCTTGTAAGTCGCGAGTTGGAGCCGGAATGGTGCCGAAGCTAGCTCAAGCTGGGATGTCTCCTCTTCATGTGGCAGTGCGCAGCGAGCAAATTGCTAATGATTCGTGGAATGGCTGGAGGAGCGACGATTCTGTTGCGGGGGTTGTGCAATTAAGGTTTCGTGCACAATGAGGCTGGGGTGTGGGTAGCCAACCAAGCGGGGATCGTCCGGCACGGCACGGCACGCCAGGGCACAGTCACGCGGCCAGGCTCTGTGGCGGTAGCACTGGCATCCTCTCCAAAGCTGCGAGCAACTAGGGGCGCAGTTGTTGATAAAGCGCCGCTGTTCTGCAGCTCGCATGCGCAAGGACCACAAACCTCGCCTAGGAGAGGATGCGCAGGCGGTGACGATGCACCAGCGGATTCAGCCGCTGTTCTTCGAGGGTTTGAATTCCAACCGCAAGATCAAACAAAGTAACCCCCATTTTGGTGTGGCGGGAGAGTTTCTGCGGCACAAGGCAATCCACCTCCACCCATATGCAGCTTGTATCCTCCGCGGCCTTCACGGTTGGCTGGTGTGGAGCGGGGGGCTTTTCGACGTCGCCTGCGGGCAGAGTAATGCGGATGATAGATCGTTCGAGGGGTAGCGATTGATGAGCGTGTGCACGGGGGACGATGCGCGACCTCGGAGGCGGTACGAGCAAGTGAGAATGGAGTGGTTGCTGAGACGATGTTAATGAAGAATGCCGAGTGATGTCTAGGCAAGCCTTCCGACCCACAACGCTCTCCACGGCATGCAGAAGACACAGTCTGATCGCTCTCCACCTATCAACATGTGTCGTCAAGCTCAGCCTGTTCAGCGCAGTGACAAAATGTATGTATGCCTCTGACCCTGAACATGATCAGGCCGCGTGGTGAGACGCGCCGACATGCATTGTAAGTCTTAAGATACGCGATGCCGTCATTGAGCGCGTTGAACGTCTGCAGTTGCTTTTGGAGGGCTCCTTCAGACTGCAGCAGAGTACTGCTTGCCGAGACAGCTTGTGGCCGGTATCATGTTCGCGATAGGACGTCGGTTGGCGTGGGATGACTGTCGGGTGCATGCCTGGTGTCATTATGGCGTCTAAGTTGGTGGCCAGGTCGCAAGCCCGCTCGAAGGCTTTTATACGTCGGCGTTGCTTCTCCGAACGAGAAAGATTGAAGCCCTGTTCATTAGCAGATGATGGGTGACATTACACGTCACTTGTCGACACGTATCGACGCGTCGATGGGCCTCTTCGGAGATGTGCGGGCAAGAATCGATATCATTAGAGTTGGCACCAAAAGATATTTGCACGACAAAGAGCAGCATGCTTCGGATGCAACGACATTGCGAGCTCAAAGAGCTGATCTGAGGTATCACCGTATTTTACATGATGGCGCGCGGGTACCTTCCTGCGGCAACGTCGGAGCTTCGGTGAGCCGATATCCGACCCCACATGAGCGCCAAGCTATCCAGTCCCCATGCGGACTGCATCGATCTCGTCAGTCTGTACGAACCAGCCGCGACCTCAGCCACCCCTCTACAACCGCATCCTTGTGTGACCGAGTTTCTCCCGATCGCCGATGACATGCCAGGGCTGAATGTCGCTATGCACAACCCAGCCCTTGCCAAACTCGCCCAAGGCTTCGACCTTCTCGTCTGCCCACCATCTCGGTTCCGGGAACATTCTCCCCCACAAATTGATCAGCCAGTAATAATCAGGCAATATCCACCAAGGGTAGTCATATTGCCGGCCCAGCGCGCGGAGAAATCGTAACGGAATCCCTGGTGGAGTCTTGTCCATCCCTTTGATGTTCGAAATCTTGCCATAGTATCGGTCTACGCAGGCAGGCGGGATGCGCGACGGAGCATACGGCTGCAGGTACATTCGCAAGGTCCAGGGGCATGCCTCCTGCAGTGCCGCAAGAGTAGTGTCTTGTGACCCCGCTGACTTTCCCAAGGCAGCGCTCCAGGCTCTGGAGGCGTCGTTGGTCAACGCCCGCAACAGAGTCCTCTTTCCGACACAGGTATCCGCCAACAGCGCTCTTGCTTTTTTATATGTCGGGTCTCGCGCAAGGACAGAGTGCAGTGTACCGCCTGCCTGCCCATATTTTTCCCTTCTTGATTTGGGGTCCTCCCAATACGACTCGAAGCGCTCGAAAGCCTCTCGCATGAGCTCCCATACCCGCAGGCCTGTCTCTGCGTCCGGCAGTCCGCGTGCCTGCCACATCCGCTCGTTCCACGAGCGGTTTGCTTCTCGCCAGTACTTACGTACCTGCACCAGCGGAGGAACCCATCGGTCGTCAAGAGGCTCCGGCATGCTCAGCAGAGTGTAGGCGTTCTTTGCGATGGGTGCTATCGCGGGCTGTGCAGCAGTCAAGCAGGAGTAAAGACGCCAGCCGATGCAGCCGATGCAGCCGACGCCGCCGACCACAGCTGCTGCTGCTGCCACCTTCCGCCCGTGGCGTTTGACCACATTTCTTATCCGCCTTCCCAGCTTATGTCTGCGCCGCTCGTCCGAAGGCCTCGCGCCCGATACACTGCGTGTGGCTTCGTGAATATCTCGAGAGGGCAAGGTTGGCTCGCTTCTCGTGCGGCGGCGGTATTTGGAGGATGGCCGAGCAGCTGGAGCATTTGCGCGGTGTACGATGCTGTCCAAGCAGAAGCGCTCCACTGGAATGGAGAAGTCAGTACTCGTTTGATCCGAGATTATACGGGGGTATGGAGCCAGACGCACCGTTGCTGAGCCTCATGAATCGTCGCGTTTCGCTCATCACCTTGCCAGCCTCATCTCGCGTGACAACTGTCACCCAGGCTCTACTCGACGTTTGATGCGCCATCTCAAAAGATTGCTCGATAGATGTCTTCCGACTCGACAAGTTCAGAAGCTCGCTCCTCACGCCAATATAACAACGGTCGATGGTTGCCAAAGTTCGCGTGGGGTTGAGAGAGCAAACAAACCTCGGAACGTTACACAAAGAAAAGCTTTATGCCGACACCCCAAAAACCAAAGCTCTTTTATCTTCCTCCTTCCCTTTGTTCCATCACGTTTCGACCTTCCTCGATCTCGACTGCCCGAACAAGTGCAGCCGCTCCAATCAAGTACAGCCAACGCGTCCCACGAAACATCGATCATGGACACAGGTCTACGCCCACGCGAGAGTCACACGTAAATAGAGACGACTACGACTCGGGAATGGGGGCTAATAGATACACAGGGCGAGGGGCAAGACGCCAAACTTTTCGCGACGTCGCTCGACCGGATGGTGCAGCAGGGTCCTCGTCTTGCTCGTCTGCCTCTTGGGCGTGGTCCTTGCGGTCCTTGCACAGCCCATCTGGTCAATAGGCAAGCCGTCTTGTACTTGCCCTCTCATCGCATGCCCCGACGTATCTCTCCCTAGCGATGAATGCACCGATCCTGCAAGTTTCACAATGCTCAATATACGGAGCAGCCACATCCCGCCTATGACAGTCCGATTGTCCATTGAGCTGCGCTCAGATGGTCCAGCCTTTGGTGCCAAAGCTATCGACAGGCGTCTTGGACTTATCAACTCCCGCGCTTTGTCACTACACGACCTGATTCTCCACCACACCGCACAGTTTCATCGCCTCCAGACTACAACCGCCACTGCTATGTCTGATACTTGCTCCAAGATATGCCGCCCATACCGCTCATGGAAGTTCTGGAAGAACCACAACACGTCCACCTTCCTATCGCCTGACGTGCATAACACCCGTCAAGATCAGGTCGTGTTGGATCATCTCCAAAAGACCGTCCGCGACGCTGCACGGATCTACCACGACAATGTCGCCTCTAGTCTCGCTTCCGGTATTCAACCCCTCAACGATTCACTCGGCAACGCAATCTTCGAAGCGTACGAAGCTTGGACAAAACCACTGCCGTCGGAAGTGTGCCACGAGATTTTTGCAGCATCCTGTGATGCTACCGACTACTACAAAGAGAAACCTCAGATGACTTGGATGAATAAGCTTTTTGAAGCTCTGAAGGGACAGCAAGACGTACTGAGCATGTCGAAGCACGATCTAGATCATTACTTGACAGCGGTCGACCCCCGGGCATGGACCACCACTCTTCCGGCGCACACCAAAGATATGGATGCAGAGGACAAGAAGCAATGGATATGGAAGGTCGGCAAGCAGGTTCGTCAAGGCGTCAGTATTGGGTCTGCCGACATGAAGCCCCATGTCGATAATGGCAACGACGTTCTGCCATGAGGCCTGATACACGTGCCCATGCGACCGACTTGAGACCCTTTCAAGTCTCCGGGACTAGCGTGTCCTCGGTTCTTGCTTGTCGAATGTCGAAGGATGGGTGTATGGCGGCATGTGACTTGCCATGGGCAATGTCTGTCTCATGTCGTCGAGCATTACTGTACGTATCTCAAACATGACACACAATGGAAGCTGTTGTCCGATATATCTCATCATTGTCGGACACATGTCGCAGTCATCCAGCACCACGGTCTTCGACTCATTCATGCTTCCAGCATGTGACAGGGCCTTCGACGTGACGTGAACAAAGGACAGCAAACCAGCTTGAGCAAGCGCAAGCTCGACATATAACAAGGCTCGATGCCTTCCCACTTACACTTCGACGTTTCCTGATATCGAAAAATCGCCAAGTCTTCGAACATGGAAGCGTACATGGCATGGACGTCCGACAATTTACGACGAGAAATCAACAGGCGCAAGCTGAAACCTACACCAATGCCTACTAAGAAGGTCGATCGAGCGATTCTCTTGCTCGCTCACGATGAGCGAAAAGCCCAGGTGGGGGCGAGTGGGTTGGTTGGAGCGGAAGAGGAGGAAGACAATGCGGACGAAGATGACGATGATTTCGTCGATGCAAGTGAAGATGCTGAAACGAATCATCAAAAAGAGGATGAAGTGGAGGCGGCAATACACCCAGCTAAAGGCGGAGAAGCAAGCATTGATGACACGGAGCAAGACGCTGCTTCAACGTCATCCCCGCAGCCAAGTTATGGCGAAAAGCGTAAGCAACCACAGACAGAATTGGAAGACCGCACCACCAAACGTCAGCACTACAACGACCCGCCTGCAAATGTACTACTCAATCCAGCATCACCGTCTCCACCAAAATCATCATCGCCGTCACCCTCTCCACCAGAGTCATCGCCGCCATCACCGTCCCGCCAGCAGCAAGACGCCGTCATCGCGCTAGACCAAGAGAACTGGACCGCTCGCGCCGAACGTGCCTTGGGCCCTGTTGATCGCTCTTTCACCAACCTCAATGCCTGGATAAACGATGTCGTTGGCTTAGGCAACCCTGCACCTAAGGACCCGACCCCAGGCCAGATTGTTAGTGAGGTGGTTGAAGAATTCGGACGCTGGGTGGGGCAGTGGGGTCGTGGGATGGATGCGAGAATAGGGCTGGTGGGTAGAGAGGTCGAGGACATGGCTGATCACGAGGATGAGGAAGTTGACGGAGACGGAGGACCTGGCAATGGCAATGAGCTATGAGGCTGGGCGGAAGACGGAGGGATGTTCTTGGGACAATGGTATGTATGAGAACTATGCTACCATGGTCCATCCCTAATTTTGCGCGAGCGTACGTTTGCATACAAGATTGACATCAAGTCCAGTTTTCGATCTTTCATACCATCTACTGCGCTATCCAATACATATACCCAAGGTCGCCTCCATCCTTCGAGCAATACATCATCTCCCAACCTATCCCAGACGCTCAATTCCACTTCACACCAGCAACCGCATCTTCTCACTCTGACCTCCCCATTCCCATCTCTTCCACCACCATGGCGACATCAAGTGAAGATGAATTCATCCTCAATGTTCTTCTCTTTGCCTTTCTCCCTCTGTCTCTGCTCACGCTTCTGATGCTTCGGCTTATCCGCCCCAGCCATCATCTCCAGCGCCTTCTCTAAGACCTCAACCCGGAGCAGTAACTCACGTACATCCTCGGCGTTCTGAAGACCGGATCGACGCACACTCTCCATCTGCGCAGCGAGCGTAGGATCGTTGGGAAGAAGAGACGCTGGTGCTCCGTCGAGGACCCGGAGTTCGGGCTGAATGTAGCGCGTACGTGGTGACTTTCGGGTAGGGGTGGCGGCGGTACGTGGACGGATTGGGGGCGAGATGCCGGCTCTTTCGGTTGATGGGATCGGATGCGACGAAGATTCTCCCATCTCCGGGCTTCGTACTCGGCTCACAGTCTTGCTGGCTGGTTTCTTGGCGGCGGACTGCTTACCGGGTTTTGTCGTAGGAGTTGGAGGTCGGGAGGATGGAGCAGCTGGTGGGCTACCCTTCCTGCCATCATTCGAAGGCGGAGGGAAAGATTTCTGGAGTGCGTTGCTGATGGCTTGGTTTGTCGGCTTCTTGCCTTTGGTTGAGGAAGATGCGACGGTGGTGGGCTTCGCAACCTTTGAAGGCGTGGTAGCAAGGGCTTCTCGGATTGCGTTCGGTTTAGCGGCATGAGCAGTATCATCGACAACAGCTTTGAGCCGGTCGGAGACGGTGCCATATCGGGATGGGGTTGGACTTGGGAACTGGACTCGTTTGCGCGATGAAGGCTGAGGTGTGGCCTCGTCTTCATCTCCAGAATCAAGTACAACGGGGCGCTTGGAGGCGAGGCGTCTAGTACTGACAGATTCGTTGGGCTTGACGGTGTCCTTCTCTGGCTTTGGCGTAGAACGCTTCATGATTCCCTTGGGTTTTGGCGTATCCACGGCTTCGAAGGCTAGTTCGTCGTCGCTGCTGGTTTCGCTGATGACGGAGATACTTGTTGATGGTTTGCGTCTCTTCGGCTCGATTGTCGCCTTCTTCTTGTTGCCAGGAGAAGACGGCATGAAGCTAGATGAGCTTGATGCTGCGAAGGGCTTCTTGGAACTTGATGGTGTTGGCTTCTTGGTAGGGGTCTTGTAGTCGTTCTTTTGGTCGACATGCTTTGCGCAACGGTTTGGGGTTGTGTCCATCGCCTTTGACGAGCCGATATCCTCCATGCCAGCAACCCGCGTTGCATGGTTGCCGCATGGTGTTCCGTTCTTGCAAGTTCCACGGCAATGGTGAGTAGCCATGAGGGTCGCTCAGAGGAGGTGGACGTTGCAGTTCAATGAGGAAACGTCGAAACGTAGGTGTGCTGGAGCGGGCCTGTTTATATAGCACCTCATGAGCATTACAAAAAGAGAACGTATGCGTGCGACGTCGCTCTTCCGGTGTGTTCACGAAGGGACCACAAGGAGATAGGCATGACAGGACTGCGTGCAACACCGACTTCTCATGGATATGCCTCGCGTCATGGTCGCACTCATGCATCTCGGTCTGGACTTATTAAGGTGCAATGATGCAATGAAGTCTGTGCTAGGTCTACGAGGATTATCCGCAAGGCATGAGCTACTCACGTGATATCAAGAACTTTTGGGGGCTGAATCGCATTTCGTCGTGTGGCGAAAGGAATACTTGACATTCTATACACTACTCGTAGCTATGATAAGGGCTTGCTACAGCTATCGCTCAATCTATCACGTGTCGACAGTGCTCTCAAGGCTCAGCTCCCCCATCAAATTGTCGCTGTTCCACTCCCTCCCCGCTTGCAAATTCTCTATCGCTCTCTTCACCAATACCAGATCACTCCGCCCATGAAGCATGGAGAGATACTTCCGCATACCCTCAAGACCCTTGAAAAGACGTGCAGAGTCTTCTTGGTGAACACTCTCTGCTGCTGCTCGCACAGCGTTCTGAGCTTGCAACGTGAAGAGATCAGTAGCAAGGTCCAGCGCGGAAGGAAGATCTCGCCCAAGGACGCCTGCACGAAGCGCAGATGGAAGGGTATGTCCCAAAGCATCAACAGGGAGTGCGAGCGAAGTATCTTCCGCAGGGCAAATAGGGGCATGATTTGTGAGGAGCTGGATATACTCGGCTTGCGACTCGACGAGTTCAAGATCCCACTCGATGGCTATATCGATCCGCTTGGGCATGAATTGCAACCGCGTTTCTCTCAAGGTATTGCGGCGTCTTTCACAGTGAAGCTCATGTGCCAGGTGCCGTCGATCAGATTCGGCAAAGAGAGCGTCAGCTTCCGCCATTACCCCGGAGATTGCTTCCCACGGGCGAAGCCATGAGCCATCATCTTCACAGAACTGCTCCGCTGGCGCTACATCAACTAAGGAGATCCTGTTGCGACCACGTTGGACTGCTGCGTTGACCAGAAACTTCGTGTTGACGGTCCGTTCGTGGGCTAGCTGGGCTTCTAGGTCTCCGATGATGTGAAGTTCAATCTGGCTCTCAACACGACGAGCATCTTCGATCTGGACGAGTAGGAAATCGATCTCTTCGACGCTACTCTGACTAGATTCGGGGCGGGTGAAAGCTACTTGCTGCCCGAGAAGCTCAAACCGCTCGAGCACAGCCATATGATGTTGTTCCATGATTCGGACAACTTCTGGGGAGAGAGACTGAGCACCAGTGGACTGAGCAAGCTGATCTTTTGGCGCATCCAAAGTCATAACATTCGATTCCTCAACAAGGCTGTCGCCCCTTGCCAACTGACTATGAATCTGCTCCACCATTGTTAAGATCTTGTCGGATACCTCACTTCGAGCCAGTCCTGATGCTTGCTCAGTGGCATCTTCCGAGGTTGGTATGCAATGAGTTTCGAGTCTCTCCACTGTCTTTTCGATCGTGCTAAGGGTCTGGTAGAGGGTGCGTTCATCTGCCGGCGGATCTCCAAGAGCCGAGCCAGGGTTTAGCTGGCCGTAGATACCCTGTATCATGGTCATCATGGTACTTGGATTGACCCCTAGACTAGATACGGCGGGCAGAGATCTGTCGTGGATGTCTTGCAGTTGTTGTGTCGAGGTTTCCTGACCTTTCTGAACCAGCCTCAGTTCTTGTGCCAACATGGACGAGTTGGACAAAAGGCCGGCTTGAATTTGGCTTCCTTGATGCTGAATGGTTGCCTCGACTCTTTGCAGCTCACCCCGTAGTCCTTTTAGGCGAGATCTTACATCCATGAACTGAACGTTCTGACGCTTCTGGTTCTTTCGTAACCGCGACTGGATATGGCCAATTGCCGCCTTGATCGAAGTGTTGAGTTTGTTGGTCTGCGCCATGCGTATATCCGATTGGTTCTGGGACTGGGTCGAGATGTGTGCATACAGACTGGTGAGATTCTGGTTATCTGGCACGACCTGATCACGTAACCATGCACAGTTCTCTCGAACCTGCGTGCTGATCTGGGATTGGAAGTCGCGTATCTGGCCATGGATCTCGGTGGTTGCCGTTTCGACTTTAGTCTCCAATTTTGATGCAGCGCGCGTGACTGAGTCGTCTGTCTTTTGGAACAGCCAGCCACCGGTAGACTGAAGCTGCATCTGCAAATTACTAACATGGCTGTGAATGTCTTCGACGGCTTCCAAGCTGGTCATTCGACGTTTCTTTCTCGGTTCCACCTCGTGAGTGTCATGTCTTGCTCGTCGCAGGCCTACAGGTGATACCGTTGGCTCTCGGTTGATGACGTTGACATGTTCAGCTTCTTGCCGACTGGGTTGGCCAGTAACATTAACGTCGCATGACTGCATAGGGTCAGCTCTTTTGACTGACTGCGCCTTCGTTCGTCGAGTATTGTAGTCGTCAATTCCAATGGGAGGATCAGCATCGGATGTCTGTGAAGGCCTAGACAGCATCGAATCACAGTGTTCTTCGGTAATCGGATGGTCGGTCGACTTGGCGCTACCTTTCGGTGATCTGACCCGCTCCTCCATGGAAGACCAGGCAGACGAAGAACGGGCGAATTTTGGCTGCTTCGTAACGTGGGAAGGACCTGACGTCGCCTGGATCGGAATTGACTTGCTTTGCGCGTCTCTTCCATGTGGTAAGTCATCGTCTATTGTTGGAAACGCACCAGGAACGGGTAGAGATGCGGTGACCGACGAATGTGGACCCTTTTGGTTGACCATTTCTGGACATTCGGGGCATTTCGATCCGGCCCGCTCTGGGTTGATAGTGACAGTGGCGGACGATGGCTTGGTCACCGAACATTTCGAAGTGTTGGCTTGTGTGGGTGTGTTCCGCGTTTGGATTTTACGAGAGCTCGATTGGCGTTGTTCTTGCTGAGCAATCTTGTACGGATGAACTGTTTCGTTGGACCGCGCGTTGATCTCAGGAGCAGTAGCAATATATGATGTTGGCGTGCGAACAGAGGGGCGAAGTATACTCTTAGGCAGACATGATGATCCAGCCACTGCGGTATGAATGTCTTCGAGAGCCGATCGCGTTTGGGGTGATTGACGCTTGGTGTTTTCTTTGTCGTTATCATGCTGCCGAACTTTGATCCCTGATATGATCCGATGAAGTTCGGGCCACGGTCGAAGATCGTCCACAGTGTACATGAGCTGGCGAATGTAGTTTGAGTCGGATTGATAGATCTGGTCCAGCGTTTGGTTCTTGTAGGGACCGAATGGGATAACGCAGTCCTTAGGACGTAATTGTCGTGTGCTCTCCATCGCTGGTCAGGAGAAGTGAACCTTGTACGCGAACATGCAAAGCGCGTACATCTAGAAGATTTGTAGGACTTGAAAAAGGCTGTACAAACCTGCGTCATCCTCGCAGGAAACGAATGTATCTGATATGAGTCGAGGCCCAAGCGCGCACTGTCTCACCACAGCACACAACCTTCACATATGCACGCATATCGCCACGTGACTCGTCTTTCTTCTGTTGCGTGAACAGATCCATCGCAGCCGATTTATGCGCGATGTCTCAGATTTGCTGCGCAGCGACGCAAATTTCCTGATCACCCGCTTCCTGTTGACGGTATGACAAAGATCATGGTTCGCAAGACGGTCCGGCAGACCATGTCCCAGCTTTGATCACGCACCCCATCACAAACCTCGTCCACAAAAGCGTTTCCACGGATTCCAGGTCGCAGCGAAATCGGCTTCATGTCTTGCGCCAGCTGTTCCACGAGATGGCTCTTCATGAGTTGCGTCCATGGAGTGCCTTCCTCCGTCGCCGAAGCCCGTCCAGCTCTTCTTGCATCTGGAGCTGCCCATCTTCGTACAGCCTTCACCACCTTATCTCAACATCCTCTATCTGCTTCCATAATCATTCAATCCGCAAATACTACCACTGCCTCACTCATCAGGCGCTTTTCACGACTGCGACAGGCTGCATACACACGACATTCACGATGACTGAATGCCCCAATGGAATAATGGAAGGGATGGGAAAGAATTCGATAGGCTGCAACCCGCATACCTCGAACGACTTGGAAGCGGACCCGACTATGGGTGCACCCTTTGACATCATCACTCCGAAGGACACGGCCGAAGTTCACAGCTTTATGAATGAACATGGGGTTCTCGACACCTTCTCGCAACTAGTGGAACTAGCTTCTGGCGAATCATCGTCCACGGGCGACCAGTCCTTCCTTTCCGATCTTGACAGAACTGGATACTCCACGAACGCGGATACAAGCATAGCCGGCTGTGGTGGCCCCATCATATCACCATTCGAACATTGCCACCAATTAGGAGAAGACGTGCAGAACACGCTATCTATCGATCAACAAGTATACCCGAATGATCTCATGGAGCTAAATCTCAGCTCCACGGTCGAAGACTTGAGCATGGCTATTTGCCGAAGAATGCCAACTGTTAGCCCGGGTGTGGACGACCACGCCACTTCATTTCTACTCGACAATACCCCAAGTGGTGTTAAAATCAGAGTTGAGCAATTCTTCGAAATGTTCGCTCTGGATGTAAGTTCGCATCTCTTGCAGTGATTGGTACCCGCTGATCCACCTAGGACGTGCTCAATCTCAAACATCTCGACTCCAACGACGAGTGGAACCCACACACGGTCCAGATCGTGACAGCCTTGATGCCATTTGTGCTTCCAACGTGCGACCAAGGACCAAAGCGAAAGCGTGGCAGCAATGATGACGTTGCGTCCCGACCTTCGAAGAAGAGAGACAAGAAGTCAATTGAATGGTGGAGAAGGTGGTCGAAGCTGACGCGCGAAGACATCGCACTCGACTCCGAGCAAGTAACTGTTGTGAACATGGGTCTAGGCGTCCTGCGAGACACCGGCGCTCTGGGTAAGCGAAACAAAGGTACTACCTTTATGGATGTTTACGCCGCGCATGTTGGCAATATGCTCGCTACAGAGCGTGTTACTGCGCTGACCAGCGTCCAATATGTGGTATACGCCATCTTTTTCCACATAGCCTCTACGATGGACCCTGCCAACTGGGTAGCGAAGGGTAACGCTGGTCAAGTAAGGGGGAAGTTCTGTCCCTCTGCGGTACGACGCTTGTTCTCCCATTGTGGCGGTTATGTACCTGGTGGTATGACGCCGACTGTTTTCGAAGAGAAGTTACGCGGTTGGCAAGATCATGGGAGAAAGTACGAGTTCATCGGTGTGCACCTTGGCCTTGGAAGCATTGTGCATCTGGGATCGGTATTACACCACACGCAGCTCAAGACGATGACGAAGGGTGGCGAGCAAGCAGTCGATGGTATCAAATCGAGCGAGGTGGCCTTCCGTCATCTGCGGAAACTGGGATTACCGGAACTAGCGAAACAGTCAGGTGCTGATGCGCTGATGCATGATCTCCTCTGGGAGATCTTTGGGAGCTTCCTCGACTTCCCGAAGCGGGTGGGTGATTCGCAGTTTCCCGCATTCGTCGAACACGCCCCAGCGCAGCTAAGTGCAAGCGTCATCAGTGACAGCGGCAGCGATGATGGCCAATGTGATTGAGGATCGGCGATCATTGGGCGCGGAGAGAATTCTTGGGCGATGTTATAAGGGCATGAGGGGTATGTCTACTAGGGAGCGAAAAGACGGAGGGGCGAGAAGACCGTCGGCAGTATTGAGATACTCAAAATACTAAGTCGTGGCACCTAGAGGCGAAGATGTCTTTCATCCCCATGACCCTGAGGCATTGTTTCGGTACTGTGGAGAATGTTCTCGATGTCCTCAAAACGTTCACTTGTGTGTCCGAGCAAGCATCATAAACGCCAGCAAACTTCTCTTTGTTCACGACCCCATATTCATCGCCTGAAAGTCGCATTCTTGCCGCCCATACTTCCACTTCTTCTTTCAACTCCCCTGAAAAATAACAACTTTTGTCAATAAAAGAAGCCAGCCAATAGGACTTAGCAGATATCTGTCTAGCATGTTGGCATCCATACTTGAACATGGCGGGAGCAAGGCCGCCATAGGTTCGGCCGTAGCTATAGTCGGAGGTTGGTGGGCGTATACGTCATCTGGCCGTCTTCGGGGATTCCTACGGGCCCTCTTACGAACGCGCTACGCCAAACTCGCAGTTATCGTGGTGATTGTTCTAGTCGTGTTATGCTGCTCGGCTGATCCAGTCTCGAATCGCACCACGTCGCCGTCTCAGCCACGCGCTCCAATGAATCTGCATGATCGATATCCCCGGTACAGACCTTACTGGGTGCCAGAGAAGTATTCCGACGAACCTGACGAACCTGACAAAACCAATGCGACCAATGCAACCAATGCAACCGTCAAACCCAACGAGCGCGACGATACTGAAAGGGCGTAAATTGCGTAAACGTAGCTTCCAACAAAAAAGGCAGGATGCGAGAAGAAAGTTAACAAGATCCGCGCATGGTAGGAGGTTGCGCGATCTTACTCGGGCAATAAGGGCATAAAGAGGAGAGAGGAAACCACTGAAGCTCGTATGTAGTATAGCAGGTAGCAAAAGTGTAGTTCAAAATCGTTTTTGCCCGGATAATATCGCGTATATTGCTGGAAAGAAGATATATGCGGAACGCAATCGTTGACGAAGACTCATTCCTGCTTCCGCGTAATTTCATGTGCTATGAACACAATGAGCGGTAAAGCCTCTCGAATCTCGGCATCTATCGCCATGTCTGTCATCATAGAGACGAGCCTGGGCGCACGTGTCTGTATCGTAGCGGCGTTCGCTGCCACCGTGGTCGCGAATATCGTCACGAACGGACTGCCATTTCTGCCGTACGGAGGGGAGGTGGCGAGATAGACGTTTTTTTCGACGGGCGATTCCGTATGCGATCATTGGGTATTTCGTTCGTGGTTTGAGGGATGTGTGTCGAGAGCAAATCTGGAGGAAGCTGAGCTCGACGCTAAGCCAGAGCTGTCTGGTTCGGACTAGCGCAGGGGCTGCCCCTCGATATCACGTGTCCCCGGCGATTCTCGAGGTCCCGAGGTTTGTCCTCACCAACCTTAATACCACGCCCAACACCGTTCTCCGACCAGCACCTTCCTAACGACAACATCGCTGGCTTGAGTTCGCCATCAGCGATGACTCAAGTTCTTATGGGGTCTTCCATGTTTGACGTGGCAGAGGAGAGCGAGGTGGTTGTCTACTTTCGATGAGTGTCGCGTTCATCCAGATCGGCAAACTCTACGCCACGCAAGCCATGCCTCTTAGGGGCACCGCGACCCTCGGCATCCAGATTCACTCGCTGCGCAATGAATGGTTTGAGAACATTACGGATTCGACGAAGATAAACTTTCTCAGTCTTCCGGGATGGCGCGCCCGAACGCCGTTGGTATCGCGATCCGCCTGCATGGACCAGTAGCTCCACGTCAACCTAGGAAAAAACTGAACAGGTCTGGAGCCTACGTCCACGTTAGGCTACCTACTTTGTAGATTTCTACGTTAATTTAGGCTGCAGACCTGTTCAGCTTTTTTCTTGTATGACGTGGCTCCGCGGGAGACCTTGATGGCGCTACACCCGCGAATTGCAACGCCGTCTTGAGGTGCAGGCCGCGCCAATGACCGATGTCGCTGAAGAACACAAGTCTTGCCAGCACTGCGCATTGAATTTAGGCACAATGTCAGTTGAACTGACGCTTATCGCTCAATTCAAACTTCAACGTTTCACGATACGAACATCGCGGCTTCCGAATACATGCGCCACTATCGAGCCTACCAGAAACTGACTACCACCTAAGAGGTTTTTCCAGCTGACTTTTCTACTGCCCGAATCTCACTCTCAGTCTCTGCCTATCCACGTCAAACCGTGTCTTCCACCGTAACCGCTACCATATTCTCCTACTCCAGGTGGCATCGGCGGCAAAGAGCCTCCCATGCCGAGCCAGCCTACCGAACCCTCTTGGAACCACATGAACTGCCTTGCCAACTTTTTTCCATAGGCCCTCTTCTCCTCGTCCGTCATGGCATCCGCAGCGTCATGCAGTCGTCCGAACAACTCTTCGATATACGCTGCGCGAGCAACTTCCGACATACCAGACATCCCTTCGCTACGCTCTCGTACAAAGATGACACCGAATCTTGCCAGCTCACCGCGCAACCTGGTGATCCAAGTCTCACGGTCAGAGGGCTTCATGTCCGCTGGTATGGGCACGCCACGGAGGTACCAGTAAGGACAATTGAACGAGGCGCCATTACGGCCGAAGAAGTAGCCAAGAACGAGGACTAGGCCGAAGAGTAGGGTGTTTTGGATGCCAAGGTAGAGACCGACAGTAGTCGCCAGAAGACTGAACAAGCCAAAGAGAGTATTGGGGTGCATGAGCCACCACAGGCTATCGATAAGGCGGAGATAATCCATGGCTGAAGTCAAGTCTGAATGGATGACCAAGGACGCGGGACGGAGGCGTCGACGTACAAGAGGCAGGATTCTGCAATCCGAGGTGTGAAATTCCGTTCAGAGATCGTTCACAAGGTAGCAGGATTGATGCCGTCCTAGTTCAAGAGAAACAACGATGCTTTATGTTATTGTAGGTCGTGTAGAAAGCGCCCACGATGGAAGCAGTGGAGCTCTTGGACGACGCTCACAGCAAGGAAAAATTTGCATCCGGCAAAATCGACGAGGCCGCGAGTCTTTCTGTTTCACATTTGCGTCGCAGCGAAGCAAATTTTCTAATGTCACGCGTGCCTCTCTGACGACCATCCTGTTTTCATTCAGTGTGACAGCATGTAATGCGTAACTACACGATACTTGAAGCTTTGTTTGACAGACCAAGCTCCTGCTTTCTATCAGCGTGACTATATATTCCCGGGTCGAGGCACCCACGTCGCACTAATCCAATATTCTATTTCGTGATCATCAACTATACCACATCCATCACATTAGTCTGAAACAAAGATACCATCCCTTTCATTGCGCGCATCGCCTCCACCAAAAATATGGCATCATCAGGTTCCAAATCTTTTCAGGACCACCAGAAGGAATTCCTGGAAAGCGAAGCCAGACGACCCGCGAACGACACCCTTCATTATTACCGGCAACAAAACCAAGCCATCACCACACGCCTGAGCCAAGCTCTCGACAAGTTGAGCGAGTACGACGAGCGCAATAAGGAGGCCCAAGCCAAAGAGCTCGAGCTTATCGATGCCAACGGGCGCATCCAGGTGCTGGAAGAAAACTTCAAAGAGGTCATTCGTCACATCGATCCGATGGTCAAGTGGGAGTCGATGAATAAGGCTGTGCAAGACTTTGTAACTGGAGTTCTTCACGACGACCCGTCAGCCGACGAGGCACACGCAGCAGCGAGTCGTCGTGATCCGGATTTGGGACGATTCGTCCGCGTCATGTTGACCAAGATTTCGGAATACGAGCATCTTCTTGAACAACAGAATGTCGAGATCGCGAACTTGAAGCTTCCGCACGGTCGGGTCAAACCCAGAACCACGGAAATCATCGAAACCAGGGACTACAAAGACGCTTCTGATCGAATGCACAACATGGGCTTTGTGATGCAGTCTGTATTCGAGTACGCCTACAAGGGCTTCCACCACCGAGAGAATGTCAGTCCCGAGGAGGAAAACTACATGAAATACCTCTGCACACTGTACGCGCGTATCGCACAGGTCATAGAGTTGGGCTGGAAAGATGAGAAAAAGAAGAACGTGGGAGAACGCCCTTTGCGATCCGACTTCCACACCAACCACGTCGAGTTCAACGGGGAGGACGGTATGTACTTGACGACGGTGATCGAGGTAGCGCAAGAGGTGAAGGACGATGAAAGATGCGTCGACACTTGGAAGAACCCGCATGGAATCACGGCAGGCCTGGAGGAACTGATGAAGGCCGCGCAGCTGTAGGGCGACTTGGATGGAGAGAGGACGAGGTCGTGCATGTGAGATGATCGCGGGATGAAGTCGTTGAAGGACCGTTCGTAGTTGATCTGGAGGCCGTAGTTGAATGAGAAGAGCACCCGTGCTACTCCCATGCTCCAACCGAAAGTTGCTTCAACGCAAGGTACCAGTTGTCCGCTTGCGTCTTGGAGCCTGCCGTTATGTAGACCCTGTGAACTGAGTCCTTGGCCGGCGATTTATGTCGTAAGGCCACAACGCAATCCGACTGCCATGAGACGAGCATGTCTTTTAACAATAGCTGTGAGGGTATGGTCTTCCCTCGTTCGCTATCATCTTCCACTCGCAAGACCAGTCGCTGGTGTGATGCATCCAGTGAGGCGAGCACTTGAATCGATAGAGCGCGATCGACGACCGGTGACGTCGAAGCATACAAGCGATGATGAGATGGCGATGCCGATAGTAACGGAAGAAGAGTCTTTGGGTCGGTATGACGTTCCATTAGGTCAACAGGGCGCGGCAACTCTGCGCAGGCCTGCCAGATTATCGATTGACAGCGAGCTATTGGTAGCCAATCTGGTGGATCGTCTAATATCTGCCTGTGAGAAGAGGGCTTCAGTGAGATGGTAGGATCGATTGCTTGAACAGCTAATGGTGGTATGGCTTCCTTCAAGTGCTTCAGAAACCCAGCGGTTGTTTGCGCGGTCATAATCACGACACGATGGCAGCAATGAGTGGGTGGTAAACAGATTTTATATCAAGTGTGAAGTGTGTAGATCGCTCAACAGTGGGCAGATGGCGGAATCAAGCGTAACAGTGTCGCCCTCCAACGTTGGGTTGATTGTGAGGCCGAGGTAGTTGTGCGATGAGTGGACGCTAAACTGGTAGTGGCTAGACACCTGCAGGGACCAATACCGGCTGTGAGCGTCACGACGCGTAACAAAGGCCCTATCAATCGAATGCAAGACCAGCTACTTACAACGAGGAAACAGTTCTTAAAGCGCTTTCATCCCTGACCGTGATCATGGCATTCCCATGTGCTTTTCGACATGGCCCTCTCCCGAGCCGACGCCTTCAGAGTCGCCAGGAGGGCCACGCAGCTGACGTGCGACGCGATTGAAGATGAGCTCTGTCGACGCGACGTACTTGAGAAAGATATGCAGGATCAGTTGGAGGGTCTCGAAAGACGCAAAAAAGAGTTTGAACGCAGGGTCGAAGAGAGTAATACCCATATCATGAGATTGGAAGAGGACAACCGACAGCTAGGGCATAAACTCGGCGAACTACCCATCCAACTCGACGCAGCCAGGAAAGACGCCACTAGCGAGATGAACGAGTCGTTGAAGAAAGCCCGTCAGGCACTTTTCCGTCACATCAATCCGGTCCTGCTTTACTGCCGCGTGCGGCCCAAGTTGCCCGCCCAAGGATCTGCCAACAAAGCACCGTCGCAGTCCATCTCGAAATGGAAGTGGAACGACTTCTCTATCATCAACGGAGCGGGCGAAGCCTACAGCTTCTGGCGTGTCTTTGGCCCCCATTGCCCTACTGCCAACGTCTTCGATGAACTCGAACCGATGATCCAGACCGCTTTACACGGACAGCACATCGTGCTCATCACTTATGGCGAAACGCAATCCGGAAAAACGCACACTACCATAGAGCCTAACGCAGCTGATCCCTCACTTCTTGATCGCTTTGCTGCTCTCGCTTTCCCCCAATACCAGATCCACGTCTCTTTCGTGGAGGTGTGCTGCAACATGCCTCATGATCTACTGAGACGTGAGGAAGGCAAGCTTGTAGTAGGCAACAGCGAGTCTTCGCGGGCCGATGTGTTTCTGTATTCCAACACAGGCCTCTACTTCCGCTACCAAGGAAAAGGCGGCGGGTACATGACACCCACGGTGTGCGACTCCACCGAAGAACTTAAGAAGCTACGAAATGAATCTATCCGGCGCCGCGCCAAACATCATGACAAACCTACGTCTTCTCGTGGCCCTTCCTGGCTCGAGCTTCGGGTACACGATCGCAATGACGGTACGCTTAGGGGCATCCTTACCATCGTCGACCTCATGGGCGCGGAAGACTCTGCCAACCAGCTAGGTAAACACAAGAAAGAAGCAGAGACAGGCCGAACGGTCAACTACAAGGTGTCAGAGTATCTGAAGAGTCTGCGCGACCAGCATCGAGTTGCCCGACCTTCCACACTACCCGACCGTACCCCCACACGCAGAAGCAACGCTCATCGTGAGCATCCCGACAACTTCATGCGTATTCTGATCCCCAGTTTCGAGGGTCAAATACTCGACTCGCCAGACCTGCCGCGCGTCGCTGTCCTGGCGCATATATACGAAGCTGCAGAACATGAGAAGCAAAACCAGACCACCATGGACGTGATGGAGGAATGGCGGACCAACCTGTTGGATGAAAAGAGCAGAAATGGAACGCAAGAAGCATGCAACGAATGCGAAGCAAAGGATAGAGAGAGTGCGCTTCTAAAGCAACAGATGTACGAGTTAGAAGTCGAGAGAGAATCTTGCAGCGAGCTAGAGGATGTGCCGCGCGATGTGAAAGAAGAGAAGTCTTTGAGGGAACGCTTCGCCGAGCAGGCGAAGTAGATATGAGTCCATCGCAGCCTTTTCCGCATGTATGACAAAATGAACCCCATGTCGTGTTCATGCTCCTTTGCAGCCGTCTGGTGTTGTAGTAGTCTGAAAATTCTCGACAGGAGGCCAGTCCTCAGATCATGTGATTCGATCGATGCCGATGATTCACTCGCTCAATGTGCACTAACAAGTCCAAATATCCAGCACCAAACTTCCTATGCTTGATAACTTCTTTTTGTATGTAAACAGTGATGAGAGCCCGGCAAGCACAGTGGAGAAGGGCGGTACCTACAAAAGCTAACGTAATGCTTCCAGTCAGAACTCAAGACAACATCTCTCGAATACACACAACCAACTTGATCGTACCAAGGACCAGGGAAGCAAGATGAACCAAACAAATTATACAATCCTAGGGAGCCAGGTGCTCCACGACGCCCACGAGCCGGGCACGCAGTTCGCATTACTCATTGACTTTCTTCTTTTGGTCAACATGCTATCTTATACTTTACACCACACATCACGAACCCTCTCTTACTTCAGGATATCCCTACATGAATATCTCATACAAACTGCCAGAGGTCTGGATGTCTGGATCGATAAAAAGTCAGGACTAGACAAACCGGCGGAGGGTTATGAAGACTTATCGGGGTTCAGGGGGTTGATGCTGGACATCGCCAAGAGCATGGAAGTTGTGGCGCACATAAGCAATTTTTGTTTTGTTGTTGCCAGTATCGCCTTGGGGTTTGGCATCGACGTCGACCGCGGTACTGTACGCATGTGTATACTTTGTAGCTGCATGGCTATTATGGTCTACGCAATGGTCGAAGCATCTGTGTTGCGTCGTCTCAATCTCCCGGAAGAGATACGCATTGAAGGAAGTAGGATGGAGCGCTCCATGCTTTTGCCAGCGCTTCGGCTAGACGAGCATCCAACCCGTTCAAAGGATGATACTTCTTCCACCACGATCTCCATATCACAAGCCGAGACGAAAGAGAAGACGGAAGCGCAATGGATACCTGTAGAAGGGGACTTCGGCACGGCTTGGGGCAGACGTCCCGGAGGATCGCAATGATTCAGAATCGGGCGTTACGTTCAGCAAAGTGCTGGAATTTCTCTGATGCCCGTGTAGCTGATCATGGGTCAGAGCGATGACGGAGAAATTGCGTAGTAGATCTACGCTATCTTACTCATCGGCAGCTCTTCATGATCTGTTATCGAGTTTGTCCGCTGTTGAGGCCATACACGACGATTGTCGTACCGAATTTCCGGAAGGGTGTTAAACCGCACAACCTACATTGACGTAGCATTCTCAATTAGTATAGCGTCAAATCAAATTACCTACTGCAAGAGCTTTCCTTGATCGTAACCGTATGCAATGTGAGTTCTGGTCGTAATTGATCCGTCAGATATTGGCGACCTCGGGATGTTGAAGGTTTGTCCAGCTTTCCTGGGTTCAGTCATGTGCGCCGTACCATGCCCATGATGGTGATAAGAGTCTCGCAGTCGGCATTAATAGGTATGCCAGTGAATTTCCAGGCAGCAGTGTGCTGGAACAATGTGGGCCGTGGTCGCTTCCTTCGTCGCAGTACCTGGCGCGCGCAAGTCGCGTAAAGGTCTTGGCACGATTAGTCGAGCTTGCGCAACCTGAACCCCACCCTTCGCTCCCACCACGGTCGCCTTGTGCAATCTCTACTGTCACAACTCTTTCGAAAACACTCACGATGCCCCCAAAGAAGAACGCTGGGCTTCAACGGCACACTGCCGACATTGATGTCACCGCCGTCCCGGCGCGAAGGCAGCGCGGGCGACCACGAAAGATCATGGAGGATGCGCCCATAGCTTCGCTCAGCTCTCATCTACCCAAGCGACGTGGGCGTCCGCCCAAAGTCAGGTCAGTCGAGCAATCGCCTGCTGCAGTCCCTGCAGTCCCGGAGAAGCGTGATCGACCCCAGGAGAAGGCCCAAGACGACTCGTCAATCATCTTGTTAGGCTACTCCAGGCCACCGAATCCGCAGACGCAACCGGCAGAGAGCGCCCCAGAGAAACAAAGTAGAGGTTTACCAGTCATTCCAGCTCCCGCGGTTCCCAAGAAGCGAGGCCGACCGCCGAAAGTTGCGCCAGAATCGGAAGCTCCACCAGCTGATTCGATTCCCCTGATACCGCGAAAACAAGGTCGTCCGCGGAAAGCCATCACCGAGAAGGAAGCTGCTGCTCCAGCCATTGCAATCGCGACGATACCAAAGAAGCGCGGCCGCCCTTCGAATGTCGCCAAGGCTGAAGCATTTGGAATTACTGCGGCCGTCCCAGTATCCACGGGCGTAAAGAAGAGAGGCCGGCCTCAGAAGCTCGTCCCGGCAGGTGAGCAACTTCCGCCAGTTGCGCTAGCTCGGAAGCGCGGGCGGCCGCCCAAGGTACCGATGCAAACTGAGCAGCCGCTCGATCCGATACAGGATCTAGATCCGGTGGCAGGGGAGCCTACTGATAAGGGCGCGGTGTCTTCCATGATCATTGCTGATCCATTCTCTGACAACGAGGATGTGCAGCCTGCGAAGCGCAGAAGAATGCATCATAGGCAGAGACCAGGCGTTGTCGAGCCTGTTCCCGAAGACGAGCGGCCAAGCTGGGGTACCAGATTCGTTGATGAACTTGGAGAGCATGCTAAGATAGGCGATCGGCGCGGTTCGCCGTCACGGAAGGAGAATATTCCGGGGGACATTGTTGCGGAGTTTGAGGACAGCGAGGACGAGACGTATCATACTCCAAAGTCGAGTGGAGTGAACACTCGACACTACCATGAAGACTCCGTCGTCAGCTTCTTCGATCCGGACGTTGTAAATGATGGAAGCTCACAGGCCGTGATCTATGAGGATGTTGATATGGGCGCCATCGATGTTGCCGAGCAGGACGTCGATGGGATGCGACTTGCAGAAGAGGCGGGGATGTTGTCGCAAGAAGAGGTAGTTAACCCTAGAGGCGCCCATCGCGACCATTGGCCAAGCAAAATCCAATGCGAGAAGCGTCCCATTTCCACCCCGCAAAGATCCCGCGAAATTCCAGAGACTCAGGAAGAACAGACATATCCCAGAAACATCCACCAGCTTGCGGAGGTCAGCCAACCTGTGCCAGATACAGCGCGAACAGCGCAAACCGCCACGACCAGCGTCCAAGCAGATTCAAGGCCCTCACAAACCTTGCTAGACTACATCGACCGCCAGACTGCCTTTTTGTCAGTCCCAACGGCACCACTTCATCCAGTATACTTAAGATCTCCGCAGTACCTCCAGATCGCCGTACCAGACATTGATGCCGCAGCTCATCGGGGGACGCTGATCGGGCCTTTGGTTGTTCAGCACGACGAGTCTCGATATCGCATTGCAGTGCATGTAGTGCGAGAGAAGAGACCTGATATCGCGTAGTCGTAGCATGGTAGAAGGGGTGCTTGTGATTCAGAGAGGGGTACAATGGTGCGAGTGAATATGACGAGCTAGTTGCGGGACTGGCGTTGAGGGTTCCGGGTCGCGGAGGAGGAGTGGATCCTTAGTATCGAAGACAAAGTCGAAAGGGTTGGAGAAAGGTCAATCGGGATATCGGATTCGGCCGCTGGAAGTGGAGTATCGGATGTCGTATGCTGTTCGTTCGAAATGGAGAGACCTATAGAACGCGAGAATATGTGTGCATTCAATTTCCTCTCTTATTGCATATGTGGAGGATGAAGTGACAGTGGGTGAATAGAACTCATCTTTGGGTACCCTTAGAAAGGAGCGAGACATCCTGAAAACCGGAGGTTTCCACCAACAGATTCCTGCACTCACTCGCCATCGCACAGAAGTGTGAGACAGAAGACCACAGTATCAGAAGATGCACATCCAGCCGGGGGCGGTATCCCGCGACCAGATACTCCCCGGCGTGCCAACTTCTGTCTCCACGTTGCGCCTCGCCCTCATGTGCCTACGCACTTCAATCTCGACGGGCCTCAGTATGAGAGCAACGGCATCATGATGCTCAGCGTATCAATCGCGCGGTATCGGTCGCGTTCGTGGTCCTTAGCCGGGGACTCGAGCTGCGCTGCGTGCAAGTATTGGAAGAGGGTACTAAAAGAACAGTCAGCATTAATCGTCTGGTATTGGGCGAGGATTTCCTCACGGTATTGGGCGGACCTCGAATATTGCTAGCATCTTTCGAGCCAAAGACTCATCCTGAAGTCTGAACAGCGGGAGGTGCACGCGCCCAAGGATGGTGTATTGTGCCGCTGTCTCCGGTTGCGCCACCACCGCCAGATCGTACCATGTCCGGATTCTGCGCGACTGGAGTTGATCGCTCCTATGTCTTCCATCTCGTCGCACCCATGGTGTTTTATTAGTACATCTCCTTGCTGTATGCACCCTTCTTCATCGGCGCATCCCCATTTCCAAGCCAACAAGTGTCTTGTGCCATCCAAAAGGCCTTGCGCCCCTGCTCACATGACTTCGCTCGCAACTCCAGGCAGTCCGACAACTTCGAGCATGCTGCCTGTCGTGTTCCACCACCAGCTACAATCGAAGAAGATATCCCAGGGCATTGCGGCCGAAAGCAGATGTTCACGCGGTAACGTTGCGCCATAGCTCCGGCTCATGCGTGCGTTCATGCGGTAACCCAATGCGTGTGAGGAGTATGGGACTCTCGCAAGGTGTATCGGTGTTTATCGCTCGCGTGGGGCTTCGTTGCGAAGGGGCCGGAGGGCATGGCGTAGGGTCTTGACAGTGTTATTGCGACAGGCTCGTGGTGGACGGGGATGCTCTCATCGAGTCACAGCATGCGACATCGCGAGTGGTCTCCGAGTGAGTGAGGATGTTGTATGAGGGGCGCTGGGTTCGACCATGCGAAGGATGCCTCGAATGGGGGCTTGCATACTGTCATTCCTAGCGTCGCTTGTGGTGGCTATAGACCCGTCATGCGGATTGCGGACGTCATGTAGACATTAACCGGGCAAGATGCAAGGTGTTTGGAAAAGAATGCCGGTTCTGTTGTGTGAGGGAAGACTCGTTGGCGTGGCTGGAGTAGTTGATGATGACGATGATGCCGTCTGAGGGACGCTAGATCGGGGGATCCTTGGCGCGGGAGCTGTCATGTCCGGTGACGCCGGTGGTGACAGCGAACGCCATGCAGATATCACCCGGGCGCAATTGGTGTACATGATACATTAGAGATTGAATATTGTCTTGAAGCCACTCTAGATGCTGTGGTATCTCGTCGCAGATCGCCCTGATGTTTCCCCAATATGGTGTCTTCAGGCAGTGGGAGAAGGAGGGAATTGAGACGTAACAGCAATGTCAGATATCGGATGTGAAAACTTGCATGATAATATGAACGAGCGTCAGATTTGGGTTAGTCGGAAACATCAAGAAGAAAAGCCATTTGGTCGTGGTAGTGCGTATGCTCATGCCCTAGTAAGCATGACCGCGCATCTGATGTTTATTCCCAACTTAGCCGTTCTACACACAGCAGCCTCCCTCCGCACACGATCTAATCTAGCCACTTGACTTAACCTAATCTCTAATTCTTCCTGTACTTGTGTGTCCATGCCCACGTTTATGCGAAATTCCGGTTGGGTGGAATGCCCGACGATCGTTTTACACCAGGAGCTGCCGCCCGTGACGGCCCTCTCCCACACCCGGTCGTACTACATCCGCGTTCCGTTGTATATAAGAATGTGATCTTCGTTGCAGCCTCATCGTTTATGTCTTTGGGGCTCTTGACTATGCTTTCATACGTGGACAGAGAGTACGTTTACGGAAGCGTTTGGTGAATATCGCGCGGTATCGACTGCGTTTGAGTGGGGAAAAGACCGTAAGTATTATGTGAACACCCTTATTGCGCATTAGCTCGTGGAATGGTAAAAGGGGATGGAAGGAGTGTACCGGCCACTTGGCCCCACATCTTCGCTTCTCCGCCGTCGATCTCGACTTGATCATGGCAGGCTTGGGTGACATCTCGCTGATGTAGTGCTGGTGGACAGACGTGCTCCTGATTGGTCGATGTGAATGGGATGACCCAGCGAAATTGATTTGCGTTCATGCGTCTGGCACCAAGGCTGCATGTGGTTGTGGCGGTTCATCCCCAAGATATGAGATCGGATGCAGTTGTCGTGATTACCAGCGTGGTGCGAGGCCGGCCTGCTGTGTGTTCGACGACTAAGAGAAGAGGTCGGGCTGGCAAGGTGAGTTGCACAGCGCCTCCTCATTTTCCCTTTCTACCATGCCATCCAGAACGAGGTACGCTATCGGCATGACCTGGTCTGGTGAAGAAGTCGCGCTTGAGGTGGGCCGCGGCGTTGGATCGTGTATCTTCAGCCGGTGTCGATGTCGTGGGAGAGGAGGTTGTCCGGTGTTGATTTTACATCTGCTCCTAGGCAGGATCGATTGGAAGAGGTGTATTGGAGCAACGAAGGCATCTGAGTGGGCGGGACTCGTCTTCTCACCGCGGCGGTGGGTCTTCACTGGCCTGATTTGTCGAGGTCAACACGATGAAGTCAGCCGTATCGATGGCTACCGAAGATGACGATAGAGGATGGTACCGCGCGCGTCTGCAATGGCTGCCGGGGGAGTGGAGTGGTAGAGATACTATGGTGTATTGGTGGAGGGACAGAACACAGGCGGCGTTGTTATCGCCGGGCGGGTGTGCCGTCTTAACTCCGGGCGTCCTCACCCATCAGCCTGCGCTGGGTCGGTACGCCATCCACGACCTCGCGCGAATCCAGCTGCGCATCGCTTTTGCGATGTCGCAATAGCTGAGTTGGCATCGCATTGGAGGTGCCATCACGTGCAGCCACCTCTTGCAAGACACCGCCCAGAATGCGGCTCCGGGTGTTGAGGCCCGCGATGTGCTGTGCGACCTTCCGTATTGGCCGTATAGTTTCGTTAAGGGTCGCCCTTTGACAACAGACACGCAGACCCTCACCCACGCCGCTGTGGAGCCCCGACGCTCTCCATGCACGCCACGACTGCACATTCCTGATACCCAGACTCCTGCACTCTGCGCATATGTGCTGCTTCGGTCGCAAGCGCTCTGCGACTATCAAAGACAGACCACGGTACCAAACATGCGCTTCGTCGGCCTTCTCCCTGACTGACAGCTCCAGGACCGCGTCGTCCACCGCAGACTGCAATGTGCGCCTCGATACCCCGAGATCTGGCCAGCCCAATCCCTCCTTCTCGACTGAATCGCACCTCACCGACACGCCGGAGCAAATCATAGAGCGGGTGGGCGGCCGGCTCGTCATCCCATACCCCGAACAGGACGGCTGGCACGAAGGGCTGAATTGGCGCGACAAACGAGACACTGAGGATCTGGTGACTCCCGACTACCAGAGGGACCTGGGGGCGGACTGGGACAAGGAGTATGAGGCCCTGGCTGGATACAGAGAGCCGGAACGGCAGCCATCAGGCGGCAAGAAGACGGCGCCGGCGGACAGCTTTGCGACGCTCAACCCGCCCGGACGCGCTGAAGGGAGTCAGGGTGTCCGGCTAGAGGCAACAGTGAGATCTCTCGTCCCCTCTTGACCTGGCATCCAAGTTGACCATCTCTTTCCAGCCAGCGCACCAGCTCGCGCCCTCCGCCTTCGGCGCATCGACCGCACACTTTAGTCATGACTCGAGCATGACCACATCAACACCAGCTCAACACAGAACGGGCTGAGGTATGATACGCAGGGGGGGGGGAGAGGACGTCGCGCGGCATACGCTCGATCAGGGCATTGCTCAATGCGAATTTTTTCCCGTAGAGTACTGCAGTAGAGGGGCGGCGGATATATAGACGTGGCAGCGATATTGCAAAGTTTAGAGGGATCAGGGCAGTAATGGGCACACGGGTATATCTCGGGGCTATCGAAATCTGTTCTTCACGCGGCGCTTCGTTACCACAACGGGCTACAGTGCAATGCAGAGCATCCTGAATAGGTACGCGGACCGGTCCGAGGTTGCGGGACTCCTCTCGCTCGCGCAGGCTGCAGTAGTGTAACTGGTGGCATCTTGTGTTGCTTGTCGTCCAATCCTCGCTCGTGATGTCAGCATTTTGGGTGGGTGCGGCCACGCTAGATCCACGTGGCTTCTCTGTGGTTCTTCAAGCCTCACGTCATCACTCAACTACACCTCATCACAGCTTTGTTGAGTCTCCTGTCTTCTGCGTATCGTGCCACACCACACGCAATATCACAGCGCACGTCGATAACACGGGTAGCTGGCCTTTCAGATGTTTGTGTCGAGGTGGTCGAATCGGGTGCCATGCCACCAGCCACCAGCCACTGCCTACAAATGGCTACACAAGTTGTCCGAGCAAATTTACCTGGGCAGAAACGTCACGAGTACCAAGCTGAGAGGATATAAGTTCATCATCGGCACGAAGAGGTCTGTTTAGCGAGCTTTGACACATACTGATCGCCGTCGGCCGGCATTTTGGCTGGCTGGCTGAGTAGGTGCATACGTTCCATCGGCCATCGAAACTCTCGAAACTACAGGAGTGTTACACACTCCCGACCCTTGAGGCTCGCTCATCCGCTAGACTGCGTGCCCTTTCTCATCCGCTAGGAGCTTCACAACAGCCGTATAGCGCGATAACGAAGTACACAGGCCTCTAGTTCGAACATCTGATTCATCATGCCTGAAGGATCTCAAGACTTCCACATTATTCGCATCTTCTTTACTGCTTGCCATCAGCGGGTTGTGTACGATATCATCGACTCAGTTGAGATCAGATTCTAATACCATCGCCCTTTGCATGCCAAACCAGAACCTGGTGCGAGAGAAGATAAGTTTGGACATCTTGGAAGCCGCTCGCTCATTGAGTAGAAGTGCTGTCTTCTTGTTGACAATATCAAGGGCTTTGAGCAGCTTATTGCCGCCCTCTTTATAACATGCATCGCCATTCTGACTGTATCTTCTAGTGGCGATGAGCTGAGCAGGAACCTCGAGCTCGGAACGATGGAGATTTCCCCAAGTACCATGACGGGGGACTCTGCAGGTGTCATGTTCAGTCTTTCTCCTCGAAACTCAATCTTCTTGACCTGGAACTATAGCCGTCGAACCTGGCATGTGCTACCTGAGTGTTTCTTCACTCAACTCGCTCGATCCGGTTAATCGTTTGCGCCAACACGAGCCACATTACACGCTCGTCTACAAAATTGCTAGACCACCGAACAAAACGCATACGACAGCGTCGCATCTCCGTTGGTATCAGATTTTCCAGACGGTCAGTACCCAAAGAAGACAGCACTGCACTTCCCCGACTTGGTTTCCAAACCACGACATTCCATCCGTCCGTCGCGCCGACCGATATCCTCGTACGTTCATTCCATCTACCTCACACTTCCGACTCGCCAACTCACAGTATCACAGGCGAATCGATCGCATCAACAGACGAAAGTAGCCGCCATATCCTTCGCCATGTCAGCCAACACCACCCCGAAGCGCGCCGCCAAAACCGCGAAACCCATCCTACCCGCCCCTTCTTCGCCCCTGAACCTCGCCGCGTCCCCGTCCTTCAGTCTAACCAAGATGACCTGGGACGCCGCCAACGACCGCAAGCTCTTCCTCCTCATCTTCGGCCGTACCGTCACCCCCGCCGAATACCCGCAACTGTCCAAGGTCTTCCCCGGCTCCAGCGTCGGTAGTATCAGGAACCGCATCACCGCTCTTCGGGCTGAGGCGCGCAAGATGCAGGAGGGCTTGGGATATGAGGTAGGCGCCGGCGCGGCGGCCAAGAAGGTCGCTGCTGCTACCCCCAAGAAGCGAGGTGCTGTGGTGGTCAAGAGGGAGGCGGACGCCATGGACATGGATGAGGAAGACGAAGATGAGGATATCGTCCGTGACCCGAGCAAGAGGATCAAGGCCGCTGTGCGCAAGCCACAGGCTAAGAAGGACAGTAACCTTAGGAAGAAGGGTCGTGGAGGCGCCGGTTCTAGTCTTCTTCACCATGGATCGTCTGACAGCGAGGATGAGCTTGCCTTGATGGGTGAGGACAAGGTCAAGCGCAGGCCTGTGCCCGCTGGCGTCCCCTACATGGTGGTCGGAGAGTCGGTCATCAGGGATCCCAGGACTGGCGATGCCATCGTTGATGACGAGGGTGATGAGGATGAAGTCTAGCTATGTACTGAAGCAGACCAAACATGCGCTGGTGGACACTGGTGAGAGGGGGGAGGTGGTATACGTGGCGGAACAATGGACCAGATGGTTCGATACAATTCACCTCATCGTAGCCGACCATAGCACTACTTTCCGAATCCATCACTTGTTTCATGTCGTATCGCCTGGTTGAACTATGCTTCTCACAAATATTGACGTTCTCTACAGCGTTGTGACACGTCGGCAAAAAGACCTTTTGCCGGATACATATGCGTCGAGTGGTGTTCTAGATGATAGAAACCTTGTCGGTATGCTCATGGGCTCACGCATCAGAATAAGATGTCATGGTATTCTCGTGGTCATTTTCGTTCATTATCTATCGTACATCAGAGGGCTGCGCCCGGGGTATCAAGTCTATGGAAGAGTATGCGAAAGCCGCTATCATGGCGAGCCGAACGCGGGTATCATCTTTGCCTCCTGATCAAAACCTTAGGAGAGCCTTGGTATAGCCACTCTAGCACTTCTTGTTTTTTGTGCGCTTTGCGGCGACACCACTACCCTGTTCTCCGCTCTCCGCTCGACCTCTCTTGCTGTTCCGGGTTGTTCGCGCACCAACCGGAGTTGCGTCTTCGCTAGTAGGTGCGCTGACGTTGCCACTACTACGTGTCTGCCGCTTGCTAACTGATGTTGCGTTGTCGCTGGTGTGTCGCGCACGTTTTTCAACGTAGGCAGTGTCCTTATCATCGTTCGCCTCGAGACTGGAAGAACTACGGTCATTGTCGTCGATGGAAGCAGGTGTCGAGGCGAGCTTGAAGTCATCGGCCTTCTCTTGATAGTCCTCTGAGGCCTCCATGATGTTGCAGAGTTCTTGGTGTGAGATCTTGATGTTGTAGTCGGAAAGAGGAACGGTGGTAGACGGCATCAAATCGGCCAGGCTGAGCCGGAGATGAGCGCGGGGACGAACAGGGCCTTCCTCGTTCTGGAAAGAGATAGCGCCATCGGGACTGTCCACGAACAATTGACCCTCGCCATCGATGCTGCTACGGAAGATCTGGTAGGTAGCCTTCCTAGGCTGAAGGCGAAGCGGCTTGCGCTGTTCAGGATGACGATATTCAATGTCGATACCAATCATAGTTTTGACCCGACCCTTGGTGCCGATGATGTATATATCAGCTCTCTTGGGGAAGGACTTTTCTCCGTTTTCGCTATGTCCAACCTCGCCGACTAATGTGGGTGGATACTCTCCGGAGTCGATAGCGATATCAGGATAACGAGAATCAGTCCCGAACACGGTGACCTTAATCTCGCCGGAGTTCTCCAGCTTGTCAACCATCGCCTGTAGCGCCGCATCTGCTGGGACTCCTTGTACCAATGCCGTGACCTTCTTCACTACAAGATTGCCGAACTTATAGCCGATTTTATCGTGAATTGGCTCGGCCATCTTCAGCTCTAAGCTCTGGTTCTGAGCCTCGTAGTGGCAGCGAAGCTTCTCGTCACTCAAGAGAAGTTCATCTTGCAGTGCGAGCCAGAGTTCAGGGGGAACACGAAACTGCTGACTGATCTCCTTGCCAATCGACTTGTGGCGGCGAAGATAAAGGAGCTTTTCGCAGAGCTCGCGAGCCTCCTTCTTGATCGCGGGCTCGGGTGGAGATGACTTGGGCGGAGAGAGCAGCTTAGGAGGGCTTGTAGGGGGAGGAGATGAGGTCGAAAACTGATAGAGATACGAGCGCTCGCTGTCGCTGGAGTCGCGCATGGTAGAGTTCATGGTGGGGTGTCGCGCGGAGGAAATGCGAATTTGCGGTATATAGTCGGTGGTGCGATGCGTACTAGCCGTAATAGTGCATATGTAGTGAAAGGCAGCAATGTTCATGGGTGGCGTTTTGTACGTGAACGGGCTAGCGTAAGCGTGCTTGGCGTAAACAGCCCCACCCTGTATTCACGGAGCCTCCCACCCGCCTTATGCGAAAGGAAGAATGATAAGGTACGATGCGGTCTACATCAGGACGAGACTAAAGGTTCAACCAGTTCTTGAGACATTATAGCCTCCACACCTCTGCAGGTCGTGCTCACTGGCAATGAATACACTGGCGTTCACGAAGAGATCAAGGACGTATATCCTCGTTTCGTCGCTGTTGATTGGGGCCCGGTTTCTTCGTTCAGTCTCCGCATTTGCCATTCGACCCACTCGCATTCCTGCAGACCCCAAAGCTATCGCAATTATACCCTATACCAAAGTAACTAGGTTAAATCTCAATAATCCAGCCCGAAGCGGGACCAGACCGCATTCTTAGTCAAAGGCGCACTCGATTCTTTTTGAACTCATGCAGTAAAATGTATGGATACGTGGCACACTCATCCCAGAGATGCCAAAGAAGTAATGTGTACTTTGAGAGCATAACATGGTCTAGTACTTCAGTCCAAGTGGCGTGATAACAGTACCTCCTTCTGTAAGACAACAGAACAAGTCTTGTCAAACGACAGCTTCAAGGTACATACAATACCTAGAGCTAGATCTGATAGAAGAGTATCGCATGCGCATCGAATAGCAAAGAATACCGGAATGAAATTCAGCGCTAGAGATATCTGTCTCTTGAATCAAAAGCCATATCACATCTTACACGGGAGGCTATGCGATCAACGACAATGTAAAAATCGTGTAGAGAGCTCAGCCATCGCCACGAAGCTGCCAAGATGTACGAGACTGCGTCTTTATGATTTCGGTCATGATATTAATAAAGGCTGTTCTGACCCGTCAAAGTACCGTACATCGCTTCTGTGCATGCATGCAGTCAATGCGGAAGCGCACATCGATAACCCCAGCGGTCCTCTCCACTGCGTAGCCCCTGTCTTTACGACATGGAAAACCAAAGCATAACTGCTCACCAAGTTCTGCGCTTTTTGGTATATACTCCAGCGTACGCCTGTAATTATGAAGTCTCAATTTCCGTATTCGACATAAACACCACATAGCATAACGTATCGCAGGGATGTTGCGATAAGTGACGCGCATTCAGAATGTTGTTATAGGCAAAGTCTATTCCCTGATTGTGACCTCACAGCCAAGTATCGCGCCTTGCGATCGCGACGACCCATCGCAATATTGCTGAATGCCAATTTCATCGTTCCGTTGCGCTTGACAGGGATTTCCAGTATGAAGGCGATCACAGCATCTGGCGAAGGAGACAATTGGTAATCGATATCGGTATCAATCGTAGCGAGCACCCAGAAGCTGCCCAGTGTGTACATGTGGAATTCACGAGCTTCATTGTTAAGCCAGGGGTATAAACATGACGAAATCGAAACAACAGGCTTGACGTCTAACACGAACTCATCATCTACTCTCCCTCCAGTGGTTCCTTGAGAAGATCTTCCAGTACTTCAATGGAGAGTTTAGCACTTGGTTTGCCCAGCCACAGCTCCGCTATTCGCATCATATCATCCGCTGTCAAGAGGACTTGATTTGCCTTTCGAGAACAATCCTTCGCCTCCTCTACCTCCCTCGTTGCGGCGCCCATCTTCTCAGCCCACGCTCCATATTGTGTGACACGATGCTCTATCTGCCTGATTTCCGCTTCGCACGCATCTTTCATGGCTTCTAGTTTGGTCACGTCCTGGGTCGCCGAGGCTACCCCTAAGCGGGCGAAGTTGGTGATCGCCGTGATGTCTCCTGCGAGATGGTCATTGTAGTCCTGGGTAGCCTTGAGCTTAGCGGAGAATTCCGTTTTGATTTGTTCCAGGCTATCTTCGCTTGGCAAGGTACTCAGCTGCAGTGCTTTCTGCGCTTCCAAAGCATGACTACGAGCGGTCTCTTGCGCCTGGGCAAGATGAAATGTAGCTTGAGAGTTGTCTTCCTTGGCTGACTGGATTTCTTTCTTCTTCTTGACAATGATGTGCATGACCGCGCGGAAGTCCGGATCCTGCGCGAGCATTTTGAGTGACATGAGGTCTATACTATGGACCGGGGTGGATGGCTGGATGATATCGTCGCCCCCGAATGACGGGTCGTCCTCGGTGACACGAGAAGTGTCTAGGTCAGTGATGCTGTTACGATGGAAGGGACTCTCCTGATTGTTGAGTGTGTCCTGAAGGTCTTCTTCTTGGAGTGTGCTATCCTGGAATGACAGTGAGTCTCGATGGTCTTCAAAGAGGCTCGTGTCGTCGTCTGGTAATTCTGATGGGCCCCGTCTAGGTCGCTCGACTGATTGCGAACGCGAATGATCCCGAGGATTAGCTGGTGTCCTTGGTATCACTGCACGCCGTTTGCGATTCTTCTTTCTGTCAGGCGAGTTAGATAGGCGATTTTGACGCTTCTCAAGGCGGCGCGCCCGCTCAGAAGAGACGTCTGCGGCCAGGGTGTCGTTCGATCGCTTGTCCCTCCACGCGATGAGGTCCTTGAAAAATCGCCACGACTTGCAGTCCAGACGCTGAGCCTGTGAAGGTGAGAGCACGCTGTCAGTGCATGTGACAGGTCCAACTGTGGCTCAGATACGTACAGTCTGACCGAAGTAGGTCGGATTAGTAGGATCGTATCTCCGCTGGACACTGATGAGATCTTGACGCCTGACCTTGTCGAACGCCTGGAGCTCAGCGACAACGTCTGAGAGCGGTTGCGCAGCTTTCGAGTACTTGTTCAGGTAAACGGCAAGGTTGAACGACGGTACTTGCTGGATCCGGATTTGGTGTCGCTGGAGGACGGTCCACCAGTCTGCGCCCCAGTGTTCGTTGACACCCTTGATATTGTGCCAGACGTCTTGGAAGCTCTTGCAGCCACCTGTCTCTCCGAGTGAAGTTTGAACGCGCTTCTCGAAAGCCTCAAGGTCCTCGCAGTAGTAGTCCTGGAATCCCAGCACGAGCGCGGCAACGCAGACAGCCTCTTTGGTCCATACAAGGTCGTCGAGGGTCCGCAGATCAGCCAGCGGCGTGGGCGCGGCGGTTCGGTCGTGCGGGCTCAGCGCACTCTGGGCAAGGCGAAGCTCAAACACACGGCGGGCGTTGCTGGGTGTGTTCGGCATGATAACGCATGTTGTTCGTGTTGTGAGATGAGGTCGCGTCGCGGCCGATGGCGACCAATGAGAAATACACGCTAACTAAAAACGGACTAACGCCACGATCAAGAAGAACAACGGAAAGAGCAAGTGATAGTGGCTGCTAAGGAGCCTGTAGCCGGGCAGATATTACAGCAAGAGTCTCTAGCGCTGAGGTGAGGAATGTTGAATGCATAGTCAAACCAGTCTGGGGTGCGGGGCGATAAACATCAGTCGCACCGTCCATTTCCTCGCCTCACCCTATAATCAAGATACTTCCGACAACTACAGCACATGTACCACTCCCCACCACTCGGTCGGTGATCCCGAATTTACTGCGACGCTCTTCGCAGGTCGTATGGCCACGGCCGCCTATGCCAGCTCTCACACAGGCGCGCCCCAGGCCGCCCTCAACCGCCTCGCAAGCTGAATGTCCTTCTGCTGAATCGTGACGCGCTTGGCGTGAATGGCGCAAAGGTTGGCATCGTGGAACAGGCCTACTAGGAAGGCTTCGCTCGCTTCTTGCAATGCCACGATAGCTTGACTCTGCCAGCGCAATGGGCCATCGATACGCGAGACGCTTAGGGCAACCTCGCGGACTACCCGCTGGAAGGGCAACTTCAGCAGCAGAAGGTCGGTAGATTTCTGGTATCGTTTGATCTCGCGCAGGGCGACGGTGCCGGGCTTGTAGCGTCTCTTTGGTCTGGGAGCGGGTGGAATACCGTGATGATTCCGTGGTTCCACGCGGGCTCCTCGGGCTCCTCGGGCAGGCCTCCTGCTTCCAGTCATTTTAGAGATAAGCGTTTGGCGTATTTGATAGCAAGGTATGGGTGACAAGAGAAGAGAACGGCCTGGGTGTCTGTATCCGTTATGCCGTGCAAGCAAAAGATCAAGTGCATGGGATCATTCTGCGCGTAAGGTAGACATGGTTCGTGGTCCAAGTACTGTCGCGTTCTTTGTGTCTGCATGCGTCCATGGCGTAGCCAAGGCTGGATGTATACCAGGGATGTGCGGATGCGGAGGCCACTGGTCTTCGTGAAACAGGGTATTGTGACAATGGCCGCGGTATCATATGCATCTGCCATGTTGAGCCGACCCATGATATAGGTTGTCGAGACACAGCCTTAGAAGCGCGCAACGCGAATGAAGGTCGTGGAGGCTGGTAGAAGAGACCCTGTCGTAAAATTAGAGCTCGAGATTGAGCGTGTCGCATCGGTGCAGTATTTGAGGAGATGTTCTGGCAGCACAGCGCTCCAACGGAGAGACGCTTGTCTTCATATTGCGGTCGTGCGCGACAGCACAAAGCGAAAACGGGATGGATGTCAAGACGTGGGCCGGCGAAGTGACGCGCTGAGGTGGGAGCTGCTCCGCGCTAGATCAAATGCGGCGGCTGCTCGGCTGAGCCGAGGCCCTTCCATCACCTCGCGTGCGCGTTGATTCTCCTGCGCCTTGGAACTATCTCATCACGGCTTTGGCCAGATGAAGCATCTACGAACTAACGCTCAGGAGTGACATAGACACGTCAAGTTCCGCGTGTCCGGTAAATCTGGGGCGGGCTGAAGGGTACGCCTGGAGGCATTCTCTCATGCCACGCGCGTTGCGGAAGAATGGACAGGTAGCGCTGGAGGTTCTCACCAAGGCTTCCAGCGTCTTGGAAAATCTCACCGATAACCCTGGAGGTATTTGATGATGCTGCGATAGTCACGGAAAAGTTAGTATGAAGGCCTGAGGGTATTTACTGCCTTGTCGAATGTGGGATAGGTGCTGTAAACATTGTGGTATTCTTCAAGTGCTCCTTTCATTCAAACTAAAACATCAAGATCATATAGGGTATCATCAAGTCCAACGCCTTCCTCACCAGGTTTATCCTTGCACCATCTCCCAAGTCCGAGATCTATTTCCCTAACCATTCACTCACCCAGATACCTCTTAGTCTTCACCAGAGGCCTTCCCGACCTTCCCACTGGTGCGGGCACAGGTTGGGAAACTACAGGCGGCGTCGAGGACGGGGTCGGCTGACGCTTCTGCTTCTTTGACGGTTGAAGAGGTTTACCGGGACTGAGAGACGCCCTGTCCACATCTTGCTGCCGCTCATCACCTTGTTGCAGGATATCGCGGAGTTCCTCGGCAGTAATCTCGATGGCAGGGAACTTGAAGTCCTTCGGAAACTTCTTGATCTCCTCTATAGGAAGGAAGTCGGCCAAAGTAAGGCGAAGGGTTCGCGTGATTTGCTTGCCTTTTGCTAAGTCGAAGAAAGTGAATGTCTTCTTGTCGTACGAGTCTTTGGTGACGCGGTAGATGGATATAGCCGCCTTCGGTGTACGGGGATTGTCGGCTCTCGTGGCTGGGTTTTGGTATTGCAGATCAACGGTGATGACCGTCTTTGTCTTGCGGCTGCTGTCTTTCATCCAAGATTCCGCCAACTCTGTGAGCTCCTCGCCAACTTGAGAATTGCCGACTTCGATGACGATGGGCATGTTGGAACGATGGCGAAAGTAGAAAGAATTGTCGGGCTGTCGATTGCTCGTCAGTAGGATGTCGACATTGGGGTCACCGGACTTTTCTGTAGCATGAACGATCGCAGGCGATGCAAGATTTGCGTATGGACCCTTGATGTTCGCCACGAGAGCTTTGATCTCAGCGGACACGTTCCTCATCCGTTTCAGGGCGACGATCTGGTCGCGAAAGGCTAGGCCTATCTCTGCGGCGACAACGTCGTGAAGGTTGCTAGGCGACATCCTGCGCAGAATGATCTCTCCGGTGAGGGCGTTCCAATCGTATGTCAAATGGTTCACTAGCCACCGGCGCAGCTGGTCGTCGAAGGACTTGATGAGATCAACGAACTCAGAGGGAGTCACAACGGCTCGGTACCGTTCCAGGTCGCGGAGAGTAGGATCTTCGAAACGACCGGTATATTGACCGCGAATGAGATCCTCGACAACGGTGATCTTAGACACAGGCTTGCGGCAGTCGCTTTCGTCAGTCGACCTGGATCGCTTGCGCGACTTAGGCAGCGGGGAAAGAGAAGAGGTAGAAGGGTCAGTCGCCATGAGTGCGAGTTTGGCGGGGTCGGAGACAGGCATGGAGAGAAGATATGCTCGACAAACGCTGCGAGCGGTGGGAGAGCGGCGGCGAGGCTGTCACAAGATTCTGTCCGGGTGAGACCCGCGGGACGGATGTGTTGGGCTCGCGAGCTTGCGATCGCCAAGTATGGGCTGTATGTAGACGTGAAGTGTCTGTTTGCGCTTAGAAATTGGTATAGCGTGCGGCCGATATTCGATGCGATTGCGACGTTGGTAGTCGGTGCCGCAGTCTGGGGTTGGTGTGGGTAGTAAATACACCAGTGGCGGCAAAGGCCCGTTACCGAATGCGGCTAGTGCGCCGGCTCCGTTCGCGGTGGGCAGGATCATGGATACCAGCCCAACCCGCAACCTCACCGTTCTACCTGGGCAGAGATTGAGTTGAGTAGATAAGAGAAATGACAGGTCTGTCGTGAGATAGTTCTGCATTGCGCACGCGACGGAATGCGCGAGAATGCGCGATGATGACTCTCAAGATCCTTCCCAAGACGTAACCCTGCCATCTCGGAAAGTCCTGCGCGGCTGCTCAAACGCAAGTAACTAATTCCAGAAACCTAGTCACGAGCAGACCCAACTTTGTCATCATCTTCATCCTCACGCCTGCCGAGCAAACATCTTCGCTCATCCCTATTCAAATAATCACCGACTCAACCCACGCTCCAATGCATCGCGTCGTGCGTACTTTGTCTCGCTCGGGAGTGAACTCAACGCTTCATTGCTGTTGAAGGTGATACCGCATCCACCTTCAGGCACTGACGTGATCGCGGTAGTGATTCTGGGGGTATATTCAAATCCCTTACACGTTCCACCGCAAGCCCAGACCATCATGTCTACTTCAGAGCCTCCGAGTCTCGTGACAGCAGGATGAAGCAGCCAACGATGTAGCAGAAGCTGTGGACTGCGTGCAACGAAGCGAACCGTCGGTATGAGTTCAGTAAAGATTTCCGCCCGGGTGTCATGGTCTGCATCGAAGATTACCCAACCTCCTCATGTATGCTGTCCGTCGATCCTGCTCATGCTTGCTATTGTGTCTTGTAGTACCGTCATCACTGTGATGCTCACCCACCTACGACGCGCTTGGCTCTCCGCCCCGATGCATCCAGTTCCCAAAACTGCCTCTCCGTAGCTCGACTTTCTCTGGCTCGTGAGCGGCGGAGCATCGTGGAAGATGGCTGTATGGAGGATGACGATTGTCTGCGGCGGGATTTGCGAGCAGCTGCGGCGTGCTTGATAGGCGATGCGGAGGCCGAGTGCCCGCGCTGGGGTGACGTCTCAGGCGGAGTTGGAAAGGATGGCGGACTGCGATAGGAGCGTTTGGGCGGTGGTGAGGGCGATGGAGTAGGTGTAAGTTGTGGGGATAGTCGGCCCCAGGCGAGTTCGGGTGTTTTGGCATACGACGCCCGTTTGGGTGGTGCGTCGGTGGTGCCGGCCGCCTGCAGCTGGTCTTGCAGCTTCTTCAGTGCCGCCAGCAGGGGCTTCGTGATGTACTGTTCCTCGTAGATTCTAAGCACCGCATCGGGTATGGCCGGCGAGCGCGGCGGCGATGCCAGGTCGTGCTGTAGCGACGTCATGCACAAGCGGTCGGTGGCAGGGTGTTGAAGGGGCGTGTCGAAGTCGTCCCAACACTCCAGGGCTGGCGGCTATTTCACTGGCCGGTCTAACCGTATCGGGTAACCCCCGCCCGCATTACCCAACTCCATACATTCCGAGGCCGCCCCTGACCTGTCCTCTCCTCTTATCACACCAATGTCTTCACCAGGGGATACTCTGCCAGATGTAACTTCATGGGAGAACGTGCATCATGGAGTGTCAAATGGTGACTTCGCGCGATTGGTGCCGCATTCTCCAGCGGCACGCAGACTCTTTGGCCAAGTCGTCCGCCTGCTCGAGTCCGATAGCAGCAAGCTGCATCATGTGCGCCAGTACATTCACTACGAAGTCACGCTGTCCAGCGAAAGTACTGCTGAAAGCAGTTTCGCTGCTTCTACCCCTTCACCCCAGCATGAACCCCTCCAAGAATTTTGCGGTTACTACCGCCTCAACATGTCCATTCCTCCTGCGAGTCAAGGCTTAGGCTGGGTTGTGGGGAGCTCAAGACTGAACAAGCCAGATCACTTTGTAGACTTTCTTCTTGCTCCATTCACCACTGAAAATTCTCTTCATTCACGTCATTGCAGATTGCGACGTCAGCTTGAAACTGGCGTCATGGTTGCCGTGTCTGATGGCAGAAAGGTATTGCCCTGTGTCTCTTCAGGGGCGCGTTTTGCTCATGATGGTTGCAGATTACTGTGGACAGCAGAACCTTTCAACGCGACGACAAAAAGCCGCAGCACGAACGAGATTTCCAAGCTACCCTTCAACATGGCACCAGCATCCGGCTGGGTGATCTTACTTACGTACTCGTGTACACCGACTTGAGCCAGGAGCAGAAACAACGAGAACTCGAAGAAGCCCTAGCACAGGTCAACGCTATGCCTCCGAATTCCGTGATGTTGCTTTCGCCAACACCATCCAAGCCAACTATTGACTACCACGGCTACAGCATCTATGATGCTAATCACCATGGCGCCACGAGTTCTGTATCTTTGGGCTTTGACAAGTCTAACGGCAAGCCAGTCGCAGTCAAGATGGTCAAATGCACCGCCTCGCAGTTCGGTGACTTAAGAAGAGAGATTGGCATCTTGAGCCGTATCAGTCATGTATGTTATGCGCTGGATCCGATGAAACGAAACTAAACTTTTGTCTAGGAAAACGTATGTAAGCTCCTTGAGGTCGTAAACTGGGACGCGTCAGCCAATCCACATGAATGGCGACAGAATGAGTGTCTGACTGTGGGTCTCATTATGTCACCGCCGGCAACTTCCTCCGCGCTGCAATTACTCCCAACCTGGACACGTCTTCCTGAGTCTACTACTTTCCTTCGCGAGTCCATACGCCAGATTGGATCCGGTCTTGCACATATCCACAGCCTCAATATACTTCATCGGGACATCAAACCAGAAAATATAGGCTATCGCTCCGAAAGCCCAGTGCACGTCATCATCCTGGACTTTGGTTGCAGCGATCTGGGCCCGCACAGCACTCGCCACAATCGAGGGACGATGACATATCTCGCTCCTGAGGTCATGCGAATAAAGGAAGAAGAGTCTTCGGAGCCCTTCTCGTTCCCATCAGACGTGTGGAGTCTTGGTGTCACTCTGGTCGATTTTCTCACAGGAAAACAAGTTCATCGAAAACTAGGCCAGGCGCCAGTCTACAAATCCTTCAGAGATATCATGGACACAACCGCAGCCAGAGTAGACGACCGAGGATTCTGGGATATTGCGGTCGAACTTTTAGCATGGGAGGCAGAGCTCCGACCGACGGCGGAGCAACTAGCTCAACGCTTTTCCCACGAGAAACAAAATGAATCGGAAGTCTCACGTCAACCATCCCAGAGCGAAGAACCGTTGGCCAAGCGTGGGAAGGTATAGAAGTAGAGAGTTGACCCTCTTTCGTTCCCATTTGGAAGTACCTCCAGTCTAATGAGCTGTTTCTGATTTGGGCGTATCCCGGTCTTACATACAGCTTGGAGACAGATGCGATAGATTCAGCTTTATCGATATGCCGGACCGACACCCGGGACTGGTACATGACAGAAGTCCTGCTCGATACCGCCCTGTCACCTTCCCAGCTCGATATCTCATGTTGTGCCGCCAGCTCCGTCATAAAACATGTCTGATGCATCATTAAGCGACGACCGGGGACTCATATAATCCTTGCGGCAGTGACGAACGATAATCGCCGGAAGTGCCAGATAGGAATCAGATCTAGGGAACCACAGTACGCCGAAACGGGGAGCGGCTTGATATCTAACCCTCATGGGCCACACTAATCGCCTGCACCGCTTGCTGTAGCATGAAAGACCCTCTCACCCGTTAATCCACAGCCAATGCCAGTGTCAGATCCGTTCTCATCTTCGCAGACCGTCATGCACGTGTTCGGGTCGACCAAGCAGAACTCCTCCAGCAAATACAGGGTAGCGTTGACAACAATCTTCGTCTTCTTGCTAATGCTGGTGGATGCTCCATCCGAGGCGCGCAAGTCCCTAATATGACCTTCGAGAGTGTCCGAACCGACGCTACCAGGGGCATTTCTCTCGATCACTGCAGTGAAGCACTGGAGAAGATGGATGGCGGCTGCGCGGACTACATTTATCTTTTCTGCATCCGGGAGGTCCTTCGCACCAAACACAGCGTTGATGTGACTCTTCGTGCGCATACGTTCGCGGGGATGCTTCTTCGCGCATGCAGGGCCATCGAGCGTCCAGAAGCGCTGTAGAAGATGAGCCATGGCTTCACGGACCGCAGCGATCTTATCCCCAATTGAAAGCTTCTTCGCCTCGACCATGGTGTTGATGTAGACGACCGTTGCGTCTTCGGGTGGGATCTTACGATCGGAGGGCCAGTCGTAGAAGAGCTCTACAGTGGAAGGGTGGGAATGGGTGTCAGAAGATTCGTTGGGCGACTTGCGCTTTCCGGGAGTGGCTGGAAGTATCTCCATTCTCAAGGATGATGATATCGGATGCTCGAAGTCGGCTATGGAGGAAATCGAAATGAGAGAGATGGAAGAGATGATGGCAACAGTATACGGGAAGTATATTGCAGGAGTCACGAACACGACTGCAAATGGAAGGTCATGCCACCTTTATCAAATCTGTGGGAAACCCATCTCGTACGATCGCCTGCACGTCCCTTTCCAATCAACGACAGCGTCAAATCCACCTTACCCATGCCACATCGTCTCTTCACCCGTGTGCCGGATGACAGTTATTGGTCGGATTGTCGTATCGCACATGCAAGTCGCCGTAGCACTTCTGGGTCCGCGAATGGGGATCTCCATCACTCGCCACAGCGGGAGATACGAGATCATATTGCTTGGCGTAGCAAAGCGTCTTGAGGTGCTCACTGCTCGCACACGCCTGTGTCGCTGCGGGTAGCATAGTCTCAGGTACCGCCCCAACGTGTCGCTCCTACCTATGTACCACACACGACGATCATTGTTACACAATCGGCATGGTGGTCACGAACTTCACGCCGCATCATCATGTCCATTTCTTCAGGCGTTGCGCTCATCATGTTGTTTCTAGTGTTATTGCGACGAGCAGGCTTCCTTATTCCACGGGCTATCACCCCATCATGATTGTGGTCGAAGCTTTGCGCAAGTGCGGCTCATGTCTCAATCTCATCTCCACGTACCGGCCACGGATGTTCTTGTCGTGCGCGTTTCTCCGCAGCGCGGAGCTTGATACCCATTACATTCACTCACCATCCATACGTTCAAGGCACCTTTGTCAGGCTCATTATGAAACTTGGTAACTGGATGGACGATTTGTGCGTGCAGATAGCATAGAGGTAGTGCGCCACTACCTAGGTGCTGAGCACCACCTGCAATTCCTTTCAATAACAGGCTCCAGTTTACTCGTATCCCATGTATTTGCGACCACCCACATGATTTCTCTTGAAAAATGCTCATATTTGCCAATGCGCGTTTCCTTGTTCGGATTTGCGATTAGCTCTACCCAGCCATGCTGCCAAGTTAGTCTGTGACAAGCATCGTGATCCGGACTGACGAAGGGTATCTGCGGCGATTGTAACGACAGTGTTCTCGCCCACCCAGCGGAGCTCTTCAAGCGGCGACATCTCTCATCTGAGGAACTTGGCTGTATAGGGGTGCCAAAATATGGAGATTGTGAGATGCTGGTTGGCCAAAGGTTGGTCCCACACAGCCAAATATCACGTACCAATTCTTCTTCCTTATCGATACGTTCTGGTCGAATCAAGTCAGCCTAGCACCAACCGGAACTCACCCATGGATCCACCTAAGAAAGATGATTTATTCAGACGTCGCACCACTATGGTAGGACTGGATCACAACGACCGTATGCTTCTGCGGCGCGCACACAACAAAAAAGATTCGCAGCTTATGACCAGATCAAAGACATCCCATTTTCTATCGATACTGGAACTGTCACTGCACACGAACCGCAACGTCGACCATCCTCGTCAACCCACACAAACAAGCCAGCTCTTCGATCAACACATCGCATTTTATACTTGGGGTGCAATAGCCATACCCGCGCATCGAAATGATGGCGTTCCAGGTCTCACCTCTCCAGCAGGGCCGTCGGCAACCACTCCGTCTTATAAACCCAGTCATGGTCGCACAGGAAGCCATTGATCGTTTGAAAAGGTCATTCCAGAAGATGTGCGGTCCGTCAACGTGTGCCCTCGATCTTCCCGCAGAGATCATCTTAATGATCGTAGCGCATCTCGATGGATGCTCTCTAGCGTCTCTTTCGTTGACCTGCAAGAGCCTCCATGGTCTCTGGAACCCATGCGGTATGCCCCTGATACTATCAGACCAGGAGACGCTCTTGCTGTCGCTTGAAAGAGACATTCCATACATCTATTACTGTCACCATTGTACGAAGCTGCATCGCTGGCATGGGCGCTGGAGTAGATCGATAGCTCCGTTCTACTTGGAGCGTCTACCATGCAAGCGAAATCCGGACAACCACTTCTACATCCCGATTACCTGCCAGATTCCTTACCATCATGCGCGCTTGGTCATGAACCGACATCTCTACGGACGCAATCACGGTTTGCCTCTTCACGTGCTTAACGAACGAGCCCGGTCATCCCATCACACAGATGGAGTCATAGACTCGAGGTTCCAGCACGCACGCATCTTCAACCAACAACTCCTGATACTATCGACCATATCCATGACTCATCGCCGAGGTGACCCGTTAGCACTCCGAGACCACATCGACCGCGCTGGACACCTAGTGTGCAAACATCTTACTCTTCAGCGAGGATATCCTGATTCATATCCCACACCACTTCCCCAGCTGTAAAGGAACCGGCCCAGACGCGTTTCTAGCCTGCAGCCTTGTAGATGGATCATGTAACTCTTGTCTAACAGACTACACCATTGACATAGTCTGGCAAGGTGCAAAGAAAGGGTACAAAATCGAGGTGCTTGTTTATCGCGGGTTGGGTGATTGTCGCACACCGTTCAGCTGGCACTGGCGTACCGCTTCGCGGCTCTTTAGAGATGAACAGCCACGGCTGGCATATCTGCCAGAGTATAGACTCGGGGGAGTTCGAGAACAATGGAATAAAGCTGGCGATATCGCGTAGATCACTGGTCGCGCATGACAAAGTATCCATGATTGAGATTTTCCTCGTTTATAAGGAGTGCATCGCAATCCTCAGACTCCCCGTATCTGCGGTGGTTGGTGAGCAACTTCGCGCACGTTTTCACATGTGCTGTAGAAAGAACGAGAAACTTTCTGAGCGCTTCCGCGTCACGATTCCATTGAGAGTGCAGGAACGCATGGCACACTTCTTCTCATTTTGTTTCGAGCGTACTACACGATTCGAAAAAGCCAAATTCATCTTCAGTATGAAGCGAGGCTGAAAGCCAGGATCGTACTTCCACCCCATTCAAGGGAAAAACCGAACACCCAAGAGCCTACATCAAGATGAAAGCTTGCGAAGGTGGTGGCCTAACGGCGACGTAGGCTCCTGGGTGTTCAGGTTTTCCCCTTGTATCAGGTGCTTCTGCAGAACAGGCTCTAAGATCGCCTGCTTTCACCAGATGGCACATGATGTTGCTATCAAATGTTATTGTATTGCTCTTCCTATATGCTTGGGCCTCGCCAGACATGTTTGTCAAGCTTTATAACTGCCGCAAAGCCGGTTGCATGCCTGGGCTACATGCTGTGAGTATATGCGATGCCGTTTGGTGTGTTCGATGGATTGGAGTCGTCAAGGTCGTGTCAGTGGTCGTAATCGTCGTGTATGTGTCGGCGAGGGCGTCTCGCTCATAGCTGAAGGTTCGCGAGTGGTTGGTTGCAGTTCGAACTCTTCGAGAGGCTGTCGGCAGTGCGCACACACGTCCGGTTTGTCTGCGCGCTCAAGCCAACTCCGTAAGCAGTTGTGGCAGCTGAGCTTCCCTGGTACAGTCAGTCAAGGTGTTGGTGAGTAGACGAATGGGATACATACCGCAGCAACGTAGCCTCTGGTAGTGAATACCATCCGCTTCAAAAGTCTCGACGCTATCGAAACATATGAAGCATTGACGGTCCAATTCCGTGTTTGCAGCGTTTCGCGCCGACTCCGCCATTACCTCCGCCATTAGCCGATGTAATGACTCAGGCCGTCGTATAGGTGGTGAGCTAGGTGGTCTGCTGGATGGGTAGGGCTGATAACGGTAGACAGCGGAGCGCGGCGTAGGTGTGAAGATGGGTGCCGTCGTCTGCCTAGCACTGAGTGTGTAGGGTTGTTCGGTTGAAGGAAGAGGTCGATCGCAGGAGGGTTGGCGAGTACGACGCAAGGACTCGTAAGGTTGATGTAGAAGGCGCATCGCGCGCTCTTCACGCCGGGGAGTTATTGGTTGATACTCGCGCGCAAGTGTGAATTCGTCGTCATCAGAGGCTTCGAGTGTTGCGGCCGAAGGAGCAGCCCCGCCGGCGGAGGGAGCGGTGGCAGTATGGGGGACGCGACCATCTGGGGCTTCCCGAGCAGCTTCATCCACCCGAACGCCTTCAACGATATGACCAGCCTCGGCGGTGCGCTCAGCTTTAGCTTGATGAGTAGCTTCAGCTAGACGCTCGGCTTCAGCCTGACGGGCAGCCCCGGCGGAACGCTCAGCTTGAGCTTGACGGGGAGCTCCAACCTGACGGGCAGTACGAGCAGCGGGAGCATCTCGGGCCCTACGGAGTCTCTTCAGTCTCTCCCAGTCCTTCTTCAACGCCTTATTTGCTCCATCGGCCGGGATCCAGCTGGGCTCGTGGCGCAGACCAGTCTTCGGATCGGTGCCAGCCCATTTGACCTCGTACCACAGTACGCCATCTTCCCGACGCTCCTCTTGAAGGACGCACTCGGCAAGGTGTTCTTCGTCTTCCGATTCTGGCGACGGTTCGGCGTAGTCGAAGCGTGTGGATCTGCGTGTGGAGCGGCGTGGCTTGCCCGAAGCTGGTGTATGTTAGCAAACACGATTGCGCGCCAACAATGAAGACAAGAAATGCGGAAGGGCTCGTAGATGACGGGAGGGGTAGCGGGCTACGTGCAAGGGCGGTTATACCAGGCAGGGTCGCCATAATGCGATAGGGCTGGCGCCGGCGCTACTTTGCTGGTGTGGAACGATTCTCGTGTTGGTTGGTTCGGAGCTTTGCTAGTCAGGGCGCGTGCCGTCATCGCCAGGGGTTAAGCGAGCTCAGGTCCGCCATGCACGTGACTACGCGTTTCGCCAATGAACAGCTGGAGCGCCCATGCACGGCACATGCGATCTTCGTTCCATCCCTCGCGAACCTCCAACTAGTCTGTAACGCAATGAAGTGGATGCCAAAGGTATTCGTGGCGCCAGTGTCGTGAGTGGAATTCTTGATAGATAAAGATTGTTGACAGCGGAGGGTTCGCGAAGGCATGTCGAGTGCCCGTAAGTCTGTGAAGTGGCAAGCGACGCGGATTTGACGCTGAGAGAGCTGGCACCTCATACAAGGGAAAAACTGAACACCCTAGAGGCTACATTAAGAAGAAAACCTGCAAACTAGGTGGCCTAACATCGATGTAGGCTCCAGACCTGTCCAGGTTTTCCCTAGGTTGAGGTGCTGGTTCGAAGCGAGAATAGTCGAGCTCTGAGGTCGTGCCCGGCTCGATCGATGCCTGCATGTCAACCAGCTATCTGGCGCCTGTTGGAAGGCGCAATGGTGACTTGCCTCGGCGATGCACTGCGCTCACTGTCCACATTCCGGCGTAAGTGTCCACACATATGTTGGTGGTGCGTGCTGTACAATCTTGCCCGGGTCAATGTCGTTCATCTCGAGTGGTGTGGTAGTGTACAGGTGACGCGCACTAGCTCGCTTGGCGTGTGCCGGGGGCTCCCAGGGTTGGCGCGCAGCGCGTCCTCCTCCACCCCACAACTCCATTCCTAGCCACCACTCTCGCATCTCAAATCACTATCGTCCATGATCGCTTGCTACGATATAACCACAGGCACACTTGCTCCTTCGTCCATTCATACCAGAAGATCCGGTCAGGCTTGCGAGAACGACAAGGCGCCTTGCGGAAAGCTGCAGACATCGTCCATCATGGGATTAGCGCCATGTATCGCTCATATCTCTCGCGATCGCGCAAACAAATTGCATTTTGCAACCTTGAGCTCAGAATGATCGACGTGACTGCTAGACAAGCGCCAGCCAGTCATCGATCTTTTCACTCGCCCTACTGATCTATCCGTCCTCGTTCAACATGGCACCCCCAACCACCCCGTCCTCCCAAAGGTTCAGGCACACAATCAACGAGCTAGTCGAACACAACCTGATCGTCGACTGTGCCGACAAGGCGTTCCCACAAGAGCTGAGTGAGCGTGTGGAGCAAATGCTGAACGCGCCGGTCATGCCTGAACAAGCTCATGCTGCACAAGAGATCGTCTATCAGCATCGGGAGGCCCGCTCTATGGACAAGAAGAGTGCTGTTAACATGATGGAACCGCTGCTGCTCTTTCAGGGAGAGCGAACCGGCTACGCACGTGGCATACCCAACATCGATATCAGCCACGACTATACCCTGACGACAGACTTTGTCCCAATCCTACCAAGTTCCGATTCGGAAGCCTTGAGATATAAACCGGATCTCGCCATTGGGTACTTGAATCGCCGCGATACCGAGACCCGTGTAGACTCAGGGTTGACGGAAGAGGATCACGAGCTCCTGGAGAAGTGAGTTGACGATCACTCGCCAGATTCCCATGCTGACGTTAGATTGCTAGTTTCAAGCTGAACCCCGAACTATCCTTCCCGTTCCTCACTGCCGAGTGGGAAGCAGCAGACGGACATTCCATCCTTAACGCCATGAAGAAGTCTGCTCTCCACGGCGCGACGATCGTAAATTACCATCGGCAATACTTCGAGTCCGCGTACGGCGATACCACACCTGCGACTTCGGCCTACACGATGCACATGTCCGTTACATGCGATGTGATGCTGCTACAGCTCTGGCTACATTGGAGCGAAGGGGGTGACAATGAAAAATACTTTATGAAAGAACTGTACTCGTGCAGTTTGTCTATGGAGCAGCAGATCGCGAAGGCCCAAGCGATCCTGAGGAGCCACCTGGACTGGGCGCTTGCAGATCGGCTCCAAGCTATCAAGGATGCACTTCCCCTTTGGCAAAAGGCTCGCGCTATAGAGAAGGCGAGTCACGAATTGAAAGAGGCTAGACGCATGTCAGCACTCGCTATTCGCGGATCGGTTTCTGTCCGTTCTCACACCACCCAAGCCACGGCAAATCCAAAGACGCCTCGCAGGAGCGTGGCAACACCCAAGTCGACCTCAAAGTCAAAGGCCACCAACAGCAACCACACATCAATACCACGAACCCGAAAGAGGCAGAGGGATTCCGCTGAGAGTTACGTTCCGCGAGATCAGATTGACGAGCTCTCACAATCCTAGAGGAAGTTAAAGATCACGGGCGCCACAGCTTGCCTGGAAACGCGGGTGCCAGTGGTAGCGCGACTGCCATCGGACGCAAGAAGACAACGACCACAAAGCCAGTGGCGGAGGTGATGGGGACGAAGGAGGTCGCGCAAGTTGTTCCGGATGTTGCCCTGCTGCTCATCGTGAGAAGCATGAATGCCGCTCGATTGTGAGCTCCTCTTCAGCTCACGCCTTGGAGTAGGAGATTGAGGTCCCGGCAATGTGTTATATGGCACCGTTTTTGGTTTAGTCTTCATATTATGTAAATATGAATACCAGCACACATTGCACCGAGCTTCTCCCAGTTTCTTCTCAAGATGCCCTGGCCGCAGTCCGCACAAATGAAGGTGTCGTATGCGCCCTTCGTTGACTAGCATGCAATGACCCAAGTTTTTCCAAATCCATTGCGCATATCCTTCCTTGCATTATCGTGTCCATTTGTGACATTCATGTGTTGGGCTGAACACGTGGTGAGCGACGATGCAGCTGCCAGAAATGGGTGAGGCTCGGAAGACCGGAGAGAGCATGCCACCTCTCTGCCCCACTCGTCTCCCACATCGAGCCATCGCGTCTACAACGGTTTACTCGACTCGCGTTGGAACCGGACGAAACCAAGCAAAACCTATTGCGACAGACATCTGCACGGCGCTCCTCAACCTTCGCCCTCACTGGTGGACTTGTTGGGATGACTGTCCTCGACCGGGCGGGGCCGCAAACGCGGTGCGGGCCGTATGCTGATCTTCAAGCTGCTCAACGGCGCGGATCTAGCTCGGAGTGGTTTGCGATTGGCCATCATGCGTAGCACGGTCACGGAGCTGCTGACACTCGCTCGAAAGCTGTGATGGACCTTTTCGTCGCGGCATTGACCGGAGGAGTGGCCCTACACGCACCAAGCAGTGAGATAACCTCTCGACCGACCACATGGATTCTCAACATTGCGACACCTCTAACATCGTCAGTTCCCCAAGTCGATTTCGCGAGCGCGACAACAACAGCCCAAAAAATTTCCGTCGATAGACGGCCTTTTAACTACTTGTTGTACTGCCGACGCACGGGTGCTGCTCGTGCGGCAATCTGTCTTCATTACCGACAAAGCGAAAATTGGCACGTCGCTCGGTTCTCGACCAGTACTGCGACACGGCTGAAGCGAACGCTGAAGTCAACACTTTCGTCACATGCTAGAGGCCAAAATAACCGGACTGTGTGGCTTCGGAACCTCCGCATATCGAACCCCAATTTCTACACCCTGACGACTACAAAGCGACAAAGACGATCATGAGACGTGCTGAAGTGTGTTTTGGAGCAGACAAGCGGTTGAGACGCAAACATTGCTGCTGGGTTGGGTCAACCTCGTCTCCATGGTTGTGGATCGCAAGACTGCACACTCGAACATGGCAAGCGGGCGTCAGATCCTTGCACTGAATACTGGGGATCGCATCGTCGACCGCAACGGTACCTCTCCTGGGATTGGGAAAGTATGGGCCTGGATGATATCGGGGCAGGCCTGTATGCACTTACCACAGAATATACCTTCGAGATTGAGCATCGGCTCACCCTGGAGAAGATCAAGGCCGACCACCTGCGCGTTCGCTATCCTGATCCGCTAAGCAAGATGGCCAGAGAAGTGGGAATCCTCAAAGTTCAGGACGACGACAAGCACAAGATCGAGGCCGCTTTACCCCGGGTAAATCTCCACTACTACGGAGCCAACGGGCATTCGCGAGAATTTGATATGGAGAGGGAGGCCACGCGTGTCTTCCAAATAAACAGCCTGATACAGCAGAGATCAGGCATCCGCGTGTACAAGGAGGGTCCCACGACGGGCAAAACCTTCGATATTTTTACGAACATACACTCCAGCATGGAAGATGCGTAGTTTTCGCTTGCGAAGCAGGAGGTCAGAGAAACCCCCGACGAAAAGCTCAAGATCAAGGATCTCGGAATTTCCTTGGAGAAATTATAACGGCACGACATGCACAAGTGGACCGGCATCGTTAGCTGGATCGCTGAATGCACCCCGTTCGCCGCCCCAGGCGACAGTGGTGCTCTGGTATATGCAGTGAAAGAGAGTCAAACGGTGCCCTTGGGCATACACCTTGGTCGTTTGACGTTCCGGGAAAACCGCAGCATGTTCTCGGGCCTCGAAGCCTGGTTCGTGGAGGGGGAATGCCATCAGCTCAAGTTGCACTTCTGACCAGCTTGCTCGTCGTCGACATCGACTATCATTCCCCAAATTGCACGACACCCATCATTCCCGAAGTGCACGACATCCAAACACCCATTCGTAGACTTAGATAGATGATGTGATAGCACCGGCTGAGCGGCAGATGAGAATGCTACTGATATTTCCCGCACTGAGTCTCAGCTTCGCTTGACCCCCGTTTGGCCGTCACGCGAATATCATACTAATATGAACCTGACATCGAACAGATGTTTAAATAGGGCTTGTGCGAGTCCGAGTCTTGTCTTTACGCAGGCGTCAAGCCACATGGCGAGTCAAATAGAAGGCTTGCCGCGTATTATGAGCCTCCTAGTTTACACTGGCGATAAGCAATTTAGCATTGCCGGGAGTAGCATAATCTTGAATGCTTCTCCTACTCAAAGTTTAAGGTAGAAGAGCGCTCCGTACGCGCGCAAGTAGACAATATACTTCACTAGGCTCGAGACAACCAAGACTCCTACACTCCACTTCCTATCTCATCAACTCATAACTCTTATTTCACACCCACAAACCATAAGCAGCCCTGGAGCTATGGCCAACAACAACTCCCTCGAGAAGCTCATCAACGGCTTTCACGGAGTGCCACTGCCGCCACGACCTCCGCCCGCACCAACCAAGCGTATCTCCGACATCGCATGGAGAGTTGACGTAGTGGATCCGTTTTCCTCGGAAGGTGGATGGTCAACAGAAGCGCCGGACCAGATGCGGTCCATGAAGATTTGTCGTCGTCGCGCAGACCTCGAATACCTTCGCCACGGGCACCCGGACTACTTGGACCTCGCCGTCGTGATCGGCCCAAAGTCCAATGAGAAGGACTGGCTTGAACAGATGGGGGCAATGAAGCAGGAAGTGTCCATCATGAATGGCAAGCGAGCCGATAAGCAGTCTTTCATTGCCATGACTCTCGAGGCTGATATTTCGCTTTGCAACGTCAAGATGAGCACTCACGATTACCACCAGAGAGGCCTGGAACTCGGAATCCTCCCGCTGCTCGTGAAGCCGCCTACCTCTCCTCCTTTGAAGTGTATCAACGAAGACGTCGAGTTTGGTGTTGATGTTGATGGGGAGGTTACGTTCAATCATTGCGTGAAGCACGGGGTAACATGCATGAACCTGCCACCTCATTAAACCTGGAGATCGCCCAGAAGTGGACCAAGGATCAGAATGTCAGGATGCACTGGGTCTATTCTTTCCCCGGAAGAGACACAGTCGAAACGGCGGGCATGGCTCACGGGCAGATCATTTTGAGATAGATCTAACATTGCTCTTTGTTCACCCAAGTCCATAATATATACCTCTATATGATTGAACGGTTCTACAGCCACCATTGGTCCACTCAATGACTTCTCTTCATTCATGTCCAATGTATACTGTCTGTCCTCGAATCAATCCGCTGCCAATGGAGCGAGCTAAGGGAATTGAACTAGTTTCGCTTAGCCCAGAACCCCGCGAGGACGGTGTGCAGTATATGATGTTGGCTCTGGGCTGACATCGCGGAAATTTGCGGCAGCCGACGAAGGGCGAAGACGGTGCTCTTCCCTGGAGTCGGAATTCGAGGAAGAGTCGCGAGATGTTCCATCCAGGAAAGGATTCGTCGGGCTGACGGCATGATGACCTCCGGCACTCTTCAGTACGGGATGCATTTCCTGGTTGTCTTCCAGATCCGAGTCGTCTCCTAGGCGTTGATGATGAGGTCCAGCGTGGCCAAGCTTACCATTGCAGTCGTCGCAACGACGTTTGCCACAGCAGCAGCAGATATGACGTGACAGCCACGAACGCGGCATCTTTGCGTCCGGGCCACGGATAAAGCGACCAGGATGGACTATGTTCCACACGAAGATGGCCAACCACATTGGAACTGACTCCAAAACGTATAGGAGAGGCTCGTTGCTCGGAAGCGGGTTGCCTGCGCCAAGACCAGCGGAGAACTCGGCGAGACGATAGATAATGCGAATGGTGATAGCCAGCAAGCATGCGTACAGCGCGTACAGCAACCATTTCCAGCCACCAATCTTGTCCGCGGGCAAGCGTCCCACCCTCTCCGCCTGGAGCTGGTCGCGGTGAAACTTGACGACCAACCCCAGAAACAGAACAATGAAGCCTTCCTGCATACCGATACCACCCATGTATATGTTCAAGCCCTTCTTTTGTGCTTCCAGACTCGCGCCTGGACCTGCCATTCCACCGCCGAGGAGCTGGATGACAAACGAGACAATGTCGAGGGTGACGAAGATGAGTGCGAGGATGGAGGGGGAGAATAACCAGACCTTGCGAGTGGGCGAGTAGAAGTGAACGATGCGGGCGAAGACCATGTAGGCGAAGGCGTTCACCCAGATAGGCGCTACCAAAACCAAGATTTGAGCGACCGTTGCAATGCCGGAGGATTGTTGGTCCTTGGAACCAAGAGCGCGAAATGCATAGGCGCCAGTTTCCCAAAGAGCGGCCATGATGATTACCCAGCAGAATGCATTGCGGTACACGATTGCTTGAACCAGATGTGCGATTGTGAGCATGCCAAACAGGACGGAGAAGGCCACCGCTGCGGCGAAGTTGGGAAAGTATACCCACAACGCATTGCATGCCTCCGCAGGGACGTAGCCATCAAGCCCAGGAGTCGCATACGAGCTGAAGCCAGGCGTGCAGGTCTCGGGTGGAAGATCAAGCGAGAGAGATGGTATGGAAGGTTCTGCGATCGATAATGTAGGAAGGTCTAATGAGAACGGCGCAATGCTTGGTGAGAAGTCGTCATCGCGACGAGAAGGCGGAGCGGTTGCTGATGGCAGCGAGCTGATGGCATCTCTAGCGTCAACGGCTGGGGAGGGTATGGATGTGGGTGTGGGCGAACCGATGCAGTTGTGGGGCAGCAGGAAGGCGCTGAGAAGCGCAAGTGTATATCTCATGATATGAGCAGCACAGGGAGCAAATTGAAATGTCTATGATTTGTTTTGTGGGCGATGAACACACGGAGCAGTATACTGTTATACATGTTGGCAAAAGGAAGCTGTTGTTGATAGATACGTAGGCAGTGCTGTTCTAAGTTCGTGGACGGCGAGGCTGAGGATGAAAGACGTACGCATCTCGCAAGCCTGTCTATATCGGGTGACTGAGACATGTACTGTAGACGGTGATTGCGGATGGGGCGTAAATGGCTTGCATAGCGTGGCTGGCGGCTGTAAGCAGCCACATATTCATGTTTGATACTGGGGTTTCGCTTAGCCCCTGGCAGGGATCGCGAGCGCGAAAGATTTTGGGTGAAAAGATGCAGCTCGTGCTGGAGAATGAATTGCCGTCGATATGGTAGTGCAATGGGTCCTGTAGTGAGAGACGTTGACCGTGCAACCACTCTGAACAAATGTGCATGTTGAGCGCGACACCAGGTTTGCACTCCTTGGAACTAACTTGGGAACGAGGCGGAGCGCTAGGGTTAATGCGTAGGGCGCCTTACCAGTTGGGTGACGTTCGCAACCCCCTCTCAGTGTTCTGCCGCACGTTTGAACATGTCCCTCCTTCTGAAAGTAGAGGGGAGCAGACGTATCGGCGTAGAAGGCAGGATCTAGAAGCCGTTATGCGGACGCCGGTTGCGTGGCCGTTGAAATTTGCATGGCAGGGACAGGAACACGGCGCGGACAGGGGTGAGCGAGACGGACACGTAGATGAAAGCCAGCGCAATTCGAATGGAGAGCACCGCAAGCCGCGGAGACCGAGCAGGAGAGAGAGATGAAGATGAGGGTAGGGCCTGGAGGACGAGACGAGGGGCATCGTCCACGCTAGTCCGGTTCTGGCAAAGTCTTTACCGGAAAAAAACCATGGTGTAAACAGTGGTTGCAGCACACTTCCGAATGCCACCCTCCGACCGGATTACCATGAGATACCCTGGAAATATTTACAGACACCGACTTCAGCTGTAGCGTTGACTGCTGTCAATGTCGCAAATGGTGCCACGATGTTTTTGTCGCGCGGTCGAAATGTGGGAAGAGTCATCTGCGCGCACTGAAGCCATTATGCCTCATTCGAACAGAAATCGCAGTTTTGATCAAAAGGTGAGCATTTGTCACAATCACGTGAGCCTACTGGCGGCCCCACTCCTTCATCCATGATTGTGGCTGGGGCGGCGGCCTAGACGACATCCATCTCTACACGACCAACGCTTTAATTCGCAACCACCCATAGCTTCCCCACAATGTCCCTCGGCAGCCTCGATACGGATGCGGTATACATGGCAGCGCAGGTTGTTGAAACACAGGGTCGCTGCCTCATCGCTCGACCCGCTACACCCGACTGGGCCAGGTCATACGACTTTGACTTCGTCCTGGATCTTGACGAGAGCCTGCGTTTGCTCCTTGACCAAATGGAACATAGAAGAGACCACTACGGCCGTGATGCTATCGAGTCGCGTCCTGCTCATACACCGGAGGCGATCTTGGCGAAGCATTGCGGCACCGAACATGGGAAGGCGCATCGCGAGGGCAGAATGACCATGGGCGCTTCTACACCGGAGGAAGACTACATGCAGGATCTTTGGGAAGGCGTACCTACCAGATACAAACAAAGGATTCCCTTGCCACAGCTCTACCCCGACTACACCAGGAGCGTCGGCGTCGCAGCCACGGCGCCGCCTTTTCACCAAACCAGCGAATCTACTGTCATCCAAAAGCACTCTCGCGGTTCAAACAGCAGCGACACCGATGATCAAGACGCCGTCTTCTTTCGGCCACAGCGAGGTGACTGGACCGTACTGACCAGGCCGTCCGAAACCCCCAGTCAAGGTACCCTTCTGCACGACTCCACCTGCGTCCCGAGATTCCCCGCGCGTAGGGTCAAAGATGCGTCTCCATGGATGACATCTGGATGAAACGAGCGAAATAAGAGTCCGAGTCGAGTGTCCAGCGCACACGATATCGATACTTGCCAAGCTTCCGACATCTGTGGCCGATTACGTCAAGAATACCGGAGAACGATGCGCCGAACGGTTCACAAGCATTTGGGCAAAGAGCGGTACGCGGCACTTGTTTCCACAACGCTATTATGCTCTTACCTCCCTATGTCTCCATTTCCAAGACCAGCATGCGGCGGACGTCAAGTGCCAGGCGCGATCTTTCGATACAGTCGAGATACGGCATGTCATTGGGTCTGGCTCACATGTGTGCGAAGAAAATGGAGTTGTGCTCTTTCTACGACACTCTCGGCTAGTAGTTGCGCTTCCTACGCGATGCTATACTGAGCTGTATCGCTTCATAGCCTTATCACTTGGAAATAATTTGCAGTGGATTTAACGCAAAGATCTCGCCAGTACAACGCACAAAATAGTCATATGCTATGGATACAAGAGATCCAACAAGCTCAAAGCCACAGAGCTATTCAAACCATGAACATGACATACATGCACGTTAACTAAGATAGAAACTGAACAGGCCTGCAGCCTACATTAACATGTAAGCGTACAAAACAGATGACCTAGCGTTGATGTAGGCTCTAGACCTGTTCAGTTTTGTCTTGTATGAGGTGCATGTCTCAGCTTCGTGAACTACTGGTGCGTTTTTGGACTGCCACATACAATACCTACTGCCACGAAGGGGGTGGTTGAACGTTTTCCTGCTATACGCGCTTGCTCCATCTTGATCTCAATTCCATGGCCGAAAAATGGCCTGACGAAGTCTTAGCTGGAATGGTTTTGTACCCTGGAATTGTCTCCCCGTGTACGGGTGGTAGTCGTGCCCTCAAGATGTGACCAACTCCCATTCTTGATCCTTCTTATCTTCTCTTGCACGTCCATCCACACTCGCATCCATGTACCTGTTCACGCCATCCCTGCTAGCCGCCTTAGCACTTCCACTATGCGCCGACGCCCTCGCCGCCTTTCCATCCAACTCCCCAGCGCGTCGTCCTACATCCGCGGTGTCAAAGGCGCCAAGCATCCGCGCGTACTTGTTGGCTCCCTCTGCCGTCTTCTTCTACCCACTGGGTCAGCGCATACAAGAGATTGGGTGGACCAAGTGCTTACGACGATAGACTCCACCCTGCGTCGGATGGGCAAGCGCTGTCTATGTTCCCCCAACGAGTGTCTGCAGTCCATGTGGAAGATGAATTCCTCTGCGTCGCGCTGAACGGCCCGCAGTTCTTGTCTGATACGCAGCGCGCGTTCGTCAAACTCGTGTAAGAAGGCGCGATCGCGCAGGGTCGCGGCCTGCAGTGCCGTTTCTTCTGCTTGACACTTGGCTTCCAGCGTCGCAAAATGGTCCTGGAGCTTGCGGCAGGAAACACTGTCGTCGGGAGCTGTCGCCATGTTCTCGCGATGCACTTGCAGCACGCTCGTGTATGCAGGTCTGGGGTGTTTGGGGAAGAATGTGTCTCGAAGAGAGAGAGAAGAAGATGGTCGACACTGATAGAAAGGAGAGCTCAGGAGGATAGAATGCAGTAGCTGTTTGATCCCATCGTTCAGATTGGATGTGTGTGAGGTGAGTGAGGATGTAGAATGCTCCGTAATGCTTGTCGTTGTGTCGCAGGTGAAGGTGATGAGTGAGCCGTGAAGGTACTATCAACCACGGTTCCACCCCGTGGAAAAAGGATAGACCGCATACTCAAGTACTGGGGTCAGAACAGGCTGGAATAGACACAGTGGTAGTAGTAATATGAGAGAAGAGGAGAGTATTTATTCTTCGTAGCTACAACTACCAGCGATATACGAAAAGGGAACGTAATATTCTAGATGATTGCGAGTACATGGATGACGCATGGGATGATGGGGATGAAGATGTCAAGGACAGTCGATGATGTCTCCGATGTGGGGCTAGTCCTCTTGCGGTCAAGCTTCAATTGTGCACGTGAGGACGTACGCGAGCGCGAATCTGGTCCAACGCGACCCCGCAATGACATCTCGCGACAGCGCTCCTGGTGTTGCGTGTCTGCCGTCCACACATCTTTCCCCATCTCACGCTTCACAACAAAGGATCAATTGCGTGATCGCGGTTCCTCACCGTCAGTCTCGTCGCGCCATGACTATTCGAGCTGGAACTCGCCCCAAGCGCACCGTTGTCGAGCTCCTCCTCAGGAGCCGGGGTGGCTGAATCATGCGCAGGCGATTTCACTCATTCACGTAAAGGTGCCGCCTCCAAGTCTGGTCTTCGAGAGCAATGGCGCTGGTAGGACATCTTCCCCACCCAAAAGTGGAATGGCAGCTGCTGACATCCCCACCTAGACGACCTCCACGACCGATGTGATGGCCACAGCCGAGCCGCTTTTCCGAGGACCAGCCCGAAGCAAGCACGACGCGCATGCTTGACGTCTTTCCCCGCGTCGCACAATTGCCTACCTCTCTTCCACGTCGCCGCGAACAAGAAACCCGTCAAGGGGGAAATCCGCTATGACCGAGAACGCGCAACAACGAGAACCGATCGGCGGCGCGGCGCTTGAGATTGCTGTACGGAGGAGAGGCCGTATGAGCTGGAAGGTCATGGCTGGGTGGAATTTGCGGCGCCCTCATCGAAAGGCCTCCTGCCTCCAACGACGACGTCCGTAAACTCCCTGCGATACCTCCTCCCCCACCACAGAAGCGGCCCCGTTCACGACATGCAAGACTTTACGAATGCGCCGAAACGAAATCTGGCCGGAGGAATGGAAACATCAGTCGGGTTAGAGTAATCTTAGGCGGCAGTAGAAGCTTCCGACCATGGATTCAGCCAGGCCTCGAATATCGTCATGCAGGGGCTCAGCGATGCGATGGGTATGAGTCGCCAGCAGCTCCATGTGGCTTTCTCCTCCTGTCCCGATCAACACTCTTTCCCTACTCATGGAGGCTGGATAGCAGCAATCACGTTTTTGACGACGTCAACATCTTCATATATCCGGTTTCCATGCTCCTGCTTCCACAGGTAATATTGCCTTTTACCTTGCTAGCATTGTATCACTGATCCCTCTGTCTGACTTGGATGATGATGAAGGTGGTAATCTCACATCGAATCGTCTTCGATCGCTCCCGCGCGAATACTACTTGTTGCTTCCCTTGAACCTTGTCATAGTGCCGACTCTCATACGATCAGAATCGAAACACTGGTTGACAGGTCGGGTGGTGGCGATGTCGCATCCGCGCAAGGGCTGTGCGTTGCTGCCTTCAGATGATAGCAGCATCTATTCGAAGAGGTTCTTACATCTCACCGGAGCCGAGTGTATTAAGCGTATCAAATCGTTTGTCGAGATCTTCTCATTATGTCGTTCAATTCGGCAGGCACCTAAGAAGATGCACTCACTGCCCAGATGTCGGAGGTCGACCAGCTGACGCTGACCCAAAGCAGCCTAGCCCGGGTTGTCGTCACTGCCCTCCATGGCTTTCGTCGTGGCCGTGAGTTCCTTCCCACTCATCCAAGCACGCGGCTCTTCTCTCACTTTTCACCCCACATCATCCAAGCCGCCAACAATGGGCATTCACGGTCCACTTTCTCGCGTATAGCATGGGTACCTCGTTAGCGAAAGATGCCCGAGCACTACAACGCCAGATCTCTACCTTGCACGCAGACTCGGAAGCCACACTGATCACATACTCCAAGCTACTGCACAAGTACCCCGAAGACCGTCGCGCCTTGCTCGGACTGCTCGACGCGACCGCACACAGCATCATCGAGGGGTGGAGGCTACGAGCGCTGGATGACCACACGAACGCACGAGGAGCCTTCAATAGCCTGGAGAAGGGTCGGTGGGTAGAATTCGGCTGGCTTGAACTTGACATCGCCTTCGCATCGGTCTGGATCGACAAACCAACCTTTCTAGTTCAACTGCGAGCGCTGCACGACAAGACCAAGCTCAACTGGAACACAGCTGTTGGCCTCATCGCAACTGCTAAGGGCAACGCTCGCGACGTCAAACCAAAACACATCAAGCACGTACTAGAAGAAGCACAAGCAACCGAGAAAAGCGTAACAGTCACGCACAGGAAGACGGCTGTTCACGGTGATCAGAGAGAAGTGTACGGGCCTGCGACTGGCGACTGGGAGGAGCAAGAAAGCAGTGCAGAGCTGGACGAAGACGAAGACGTAACGCTCGTAGAACACGACCCCCCGACGCAGAAGAGCCCTGATCACCCACCCATCACCCAGTCTGATCCCCCAAGCTGGGGCGACGACGACACGTGCTTAGACGACGGCATTCCCCCGGTAGAAGAGATAGAGCGCCAGCATCTCGACAAGCAGCGCATCGAAGCGCAACAGCTCGACGGAACGCGCCTGAACACGATGGCTACAAGCAATGCCGGAAGCGTACAGCCCGAGGATCGGGTCGAAACCGTGAGACGGTGGAAGCAAGAGCTCGAGGACAGTCGCGCGAAGGCGAGACAGTCTCGAGAAGCAAATGTCGCTGCCGGAGTATACCTCGAGGAGATTGCCGATATGACGAATCTCAACGCTCGCAAAAGGGTCGCGCGTGTGGCGTTCGGTATCCCAGATGATGACAGCCAGGTGGATGATCAAGCCGCTCGAAAGACTGTGGCGGATGCGACGGCCGAGCTGGAACGGACATCGAGCGCGTGGAAGGCCGATCGAGAGGACACTGCACGGAGAGAAGCAGAGTTTATCGAGATCACGCGTGTGATCCTGGAAGGGGCATGAGGGTCAACTGGTGATGGCGCGACGCTGTGGTTGCAGAGGCTAGGAACAGGACCAACAAAAATTGGGGGATGTAACCTCACGCAGTTCGCATCTGCAGCGTGCTTACCGTTTCGGAATGAACGTGATTCTATATTTGGTGTAATAATGTAACCTCATGTACCTAGCAAGACTCTGCCTTTGGTGTTTCTCCTCGGCGTCGCATCTCCACCCAACTCACCACGAGGACAGGCAGTCAGATCTGCTCTGGGTCAGACTACGCGTAGCAACAGCTATATGACTAATTGATACGTTTCGATCTCGTCCTAGTGACCCCTTCAACCTCCCCGGTCTCGGGCCCTTACTATGCTCACCTGCACCCGATACAAGGAACGTGCTGAACGGCATTTTTGCTTACACTCGCCTGAGACACATCTCAGCGCAGCTACGATAACCCGGCTGCCCTCATCACCATGCCTACCCATGCTGTGCAGAAGATTACCGTAGCGTAAGACGCTGCTGGCTTCGCCAAACGGAAAGTATCCTTTGAGCACCATCAACGCTGTGCACGTGTGTTTCCCTGGTGACATCGATCGACATTGAGGGCGGATGGCTGGGTCGGCGCAATGTCGTTGCTTCTGATATATTCGCATCGCTCCGTCCGCTGTATAGTATATCTGCTGAGAGCTAAAGTTAGCGTCGGTGCCTGGGGGTGTCTTCATGAACTGGAAATACGCACCGGAATAAGCTCGCTACTCAAACAGCTCTCGGCAGTCCATCGGCGTGGCTCTCACGCATCCTAAGCGCAACGAGGCGCACATATCTGCGACTGCTTCAATGGACACAAGGACGTAGGTGTTGGCTACCGCATCCAGGAATGACCCATCGTGAACAAGATGGGGCGACCGGCGATGCGCTCCACGCGATAGGCACTTCCTCGGCCGTGGTCTGTTGTTGGATATGTCGAGTGATCGGCATTGGTGCCTGGAGACGTCTGCACACCCGCTAACGCATGGCCGTACTTCTGTCGGCACCGTGCTTTTCGCACCCGTGGTTCTCGTGGCGCAGTATAGTGGAATTCGATCGCGGCGCCTGCGAGAGCGTGTGTGTCCATGCGTGAGTGTGCGTCAAGTCACAAGGTGGGGGTAAGTTGGGTCTAGGATGAGGTGCGGCCGAGGTCGACAGATTGGACAGGGATCCTCGACATCGTTGGGGAGCACATGGAAAGCACGTGGTAGCGCCCTCAAATTAAGCAGGTGGTGCTCATGTATACTTTCGTCCCAATGCTTCGTCGTAGCATGCGATGCAGAATGCGATTACCCCTAGTGACGCTTCTGTCGAAGCCGAGTGGTTTGCACTCATGACCGTAGCCATGACCAGATCATCGCCTGGTCTGCGATCCATGGCGGTTCGCATGTGAAATGGAATGCAAGAAGTTGCCCTGCGGCGTATGATCGAGGGAGTCATCAGTATCGACTGAAGAATAGTGAAAGCTTGTGATATCGGCCATGTCCCCCATATTGCTCACCCTCGACCCGATCAAGTGTCCATCTTGGACATTCTACGTCCGTCATGCGCGCGACCATGTCTATGCTAAGGTCCCGGAAGTTGGCTCTTACTTCCATCATCGGTTTCCAATGCCTTCCGGTTGTCCTCACCGCCATCTTTTCCGAGGATATGGCATTGGTGCAGGTGCTGGTCATGTTTTCTCTCGGATCCATTGGAAAAGTCTGCTGCCGTCGCGGCGCATGTCAAAAGTTGGCGTCCTTCCGTTGTCGTGCGATTGGTCATCGCCGCTGGTTGAGTCGCACAACAGCGTTGCGAATGGCCAGGATAGACTTCGGCAGATTGTGGCTGCCAGCGATGGCTTCAGGTCGCGATGACTTCAGGCCGCGATCGTAACTTTATTCTGGTTGAATATGGCGAGTCTAGGCTGGCAGCGACGCGTATCGCTTGTGATTGAAGATGCTGTGTCGCGATGAGGTTGACGCGCGGTGGGGTGGCTCGCGCGTCATCGGGCACGGCCCGCTCTCATTGGCTGATCAGCAGGTGGGAGATTTTGCCGACCCCGCGAAACTCGAAGCCGCCACATCTCCTTCACCTCACATATGCATCCTCGTTCCAGTGGTCACTCCCATTAATTCTCGTAGCACGCACGATGCCTTTGCTTTAGTCTCCGGGGCAGAAATCCATCAACCTATTGCGCATACGTGGCCCGCGCGATGCCCATGTGTGACAGGGAAATTCCACCCACGTCCGTTGCCCTGTCTAGTTTCTGCATCCGTCCAGCGTTATGTTGATTCTCTCTGTCATTTCCTATCGGTCGACTGTCGCGGATTCCATGTTTCGAGCCAGTCTCCACGGCCTTCTTGGTGTCCCCAGGACCGGAACACGTTCACGGTACTGGTCGCGTCAATGACGGGTTTCGATACATGCGCCTCAAAATGAGTTTTCCTGCGACATTGATATTCTCTGTATCACTTCCTTATGGTATAGAAAACACTAATTCGTGTGTCGACTCAGCATATTGCCATGTATCACCGTACTTTAGCCTGTTACCACATTTGACCTCACACTTGCTTTAAACGCAACGAGAAGAAGCCACGTATGACGCCAATCGGTGGAATATCTGCGTCTGTATTCATTGGTAGACGGCCGCCTCTTTGCTATAATGTCGCGGGTGGAGCTTCGTCGGATGCGGGTCGTTGCGGCGCTAGCGCCAAGGATGTTAGGGCATGATGCAGGTACACAAACAGTTCGAACGCGCACTTATATCAAAGTGAAAAGTACGTGCGAGCCACCCGACACTCGCTTCCTCTCGCGCTTCCAACCGTTCACTGTCATCGTAAAAGACACTAGTCAACGACACGACTAGTTCCTTTCCAAGGTCATTGACATGGAGCGACCGCGTCCGCAACAATCACGTCCAGTCAACGATATATCGCCCCAATCCGGCAAACGAGCGGTCAAGTGCGCAGAACATGAGAGGCTTGAGAGACATATCATGGTGAAATCTGAGCAACTAGAAAGTGCGTCAATATTAACCCACTTTCTCTTCCCCAATGCTGACCTTTGGCCAAGTCAAGATCGGAGACTGTCCCTCATCACCGCCCGTATCTTCCCACGCACACATCGGCTCCTCGTCTTCAGAAGCTAAAATAAGCTCCCCGTTATATTCAAGAGATCTCAGCACTCGTGCGTCTCTACAATCTTCATTTCGGCCAATCATCCCCACCACCTACACAACATCTCTGAACAAGGGCGATACGTGCATCCCCACTGCCCAAAGTCTTCGAGCTGCCGGATTCCTTCACCCCTCATGGCCCGAAGCTCGATCGCGGGCACCCTACGTCCTGCCCAGGGGCTGGTACCGAGCATCAGATGAGAACGGCAATACGTACTTTTACAATGGCTTGGGCGTTGCGACCTGGCTGCGACCGACGGAGGTACCAGGTCCGCTTCCGGTCACTCAAGACATGGTAGACCGATACAATAATCCACGAACCTGGGCAGAGACTTCACTGCACACCACCAAGCCGACTGAGACACCGAATACCCCTCCGATCACCCAAGGTCTGGCGAACAAGTACAATAGTCGAGCCGAGACAGAAGAGGCAGGAAGGTCACCGCAGAACCTCGAGCAGGCTGACGTGCCGAATGACCAGCCCGAACCTGAGGAGATCCCACACGCGCAGCAGCCCACCCCTTCGGGCTCTCGAGGCGCCGTTCAAAACAACGCGAGCTCAATGCCATGGGCACCCCGCCGCCCTTCGCTGCTCCGCTATGAAGCCTCTGCCAGATTTCCAGAAAAAGGAAACCGTCACGCGCCACCGGAATTACGTCGCTCAAGATCCCCACGCTCCCCACCGCCAGCCCTTCGTAGACCTCGCTCCGTCGAACGTGGACGCAGGGGAGTTCGTTTCGCCCTCGATGAAGATGAACCCACCACCACCTCCACTACCATTGCTGCAGAGACGAGGCCAAAAGTCTACAGCAAAGAACCATTCAGCCACCAAAAGGGCAAGGAACACATCCAAACCTGTTATTTCTGGAACCATCCGACCATTCCCCGCTGCGCTAACGGCAATCGCTGTCGATTTATGCACGAATGTAGTCATTGCCATAGTATGGCTCACGGGCGCGCTCACTGCGACAGTGATCTTGGTGAAGGTTATCGACGTGGTCCACGCCGAGAGGGGAACGCATACTCACGCCGCTGAGATACGTCATGCGACCGCGCGTCCAACAAGAGAAAGACAGAGGAGGCGAAGAAGCTTTGTCGCCGAGCGCAAAGGAGGGAGTGTACCGACCCAGATGCGGATGATAGCGGTCAGCGAGAGGATATGGTGGTCATCTTGAGAAGATACGCGGTGTGGCTTCATAGCGGCGAGTGTGTAAGAAAGCCGAGGATTTAGTTATCAGTTTGCCCCGTGGAATGATTGATGAACTGTAATCATGTAGAACGAACTTCCCGATTTGTCTCAAGGCAGAGCAGATACAACGCGTGTTGTTCGTTGATCTAATGTGCTGCGCTCTTGCAGGCCTCCCTTCTCCGCGTATTCTCGTCACGAAAGCTCTCCCGTCACTTCGCGTCCCGACCGACACGTCACTGTGTTGTTCCTTTGGTAGCGCGGCTGGGTTTCGATGCCGAGATTCCATGGGGAGTGTGGGAGCTTGCAGATTAGAGTTTGAAGTTTTCAGGCCTGCCGTCTGTCAGGGTTCTGTGCAGCAACCTCGGCTGATTAGTAAGGCTCCATCCCGCCCGTTATGTTGTCTTGGAACAGCCCCGGGGCACCTTCCAAAGTCACCAGCAACATTTTGCCAAATATACTATCACACCGAATGTCGCATTCAACTTACCCGAGCACAAGTGCGACAGAGCTGGGATAAGCGGTATACTTCCGAGTGGCATGTTGTTAGTCGATAGCTTCGGCAACTTGGGATGTCATCATCTCCCCGCGACGCGCTTGCGCTCAAAGCGCGCCATCACGTGATGACGACGCGCCGCAGCTACACGCCCAACTTTTGTCTTAGAGGTACATGCCAGTTGTCATCATGTCGCGTGTCGCATCTCTTGGGTTTCAAGCTCCAGTGAGGAGAATACAGCTTCGTCAACTGCAGGTTACGTACCGGCTTGACACGACACAGTTGCGGAGATGCGGGAGGCCATGCTGACCACACACTTGAGATGTAGATGGACAGATCCGGAACGCCACGCAAATATTACAGCCTTACAAGCTACAGATACCACATGCTGTACAATGGTTATTTTGCCCGGGTAAACCTGATGGATGGCGTTCTGTACTCGTTCTCCGCAAGCGGTTAGACTGTGGAAGCTGCCTCGACAATGTGGGGAGACACGTTCGACTTCCGCAGGCGTGCCTTGACTCCACCATACCGCGGACACTCCTCCGGACCGCTTCGCATTGCGCCATTGCATCTCAAGCTCACACGTCACACTCTAACGACTTCAAAATGCTGCGCCGCTCACGATTCCTTCGTGTAGCGCCTTCGTCATTGTGGCCACATGTTCTTCACAATCATGTCTACCGTCCTCCATGCCGTTGTGCGCTCTACTGTAGACCTCAGACGGACCGGTTTCACTTACTTCAATTAGGACGTGGTTCACAGCCCAGGACGCAAGAAGGTGAGAGAGATGGCAATGGCTCGCAGTCAAGATCAAGGCGCTCATGAAGAAGATCATTGATTGATACGTATAAGCAGAAGCCCAAAACGCTTCTTTTGGAAGGATATTGTAAGGGCAAAGTCCTCTTGCTAGCGACAGTGGTCGTGATCAGACCGGCCTAAGAAGACACACCCATCCTCTTCGAGCCGCGTCGAATGAGTAAAAACGTCCTATTCGCTTGCTCCCTGCAGTCGCATTTATGAATAACCCTAATCCAGGACCGCAAGATCACTGGCAACCATGTCACCGTAACATTGGCTATGGTATAGCCCTTGACATCACACTGAGCTCAACTATATCGTCAGCCCAGAGCAAGCCCATGAGATATCGCATGTACTTACGACCGCTCCGACCGCAAGTAGCTCGATTGTATCCACACGAACAAGCTCCAGCATGACTCAACAAGCAATGAGCACTAACAATGCGACGATCAGTCAGTGGTGATGAAACGGCTCCGGAGCTTCTGCGAGCGTGTCTTGAGTCCGTTCTGGAAGACGGCGAGCGTGGTGAGAAAGCCGGACCACCGAAGCCTTAGCCACTTCCTGAGGTTGCCTATGGCGGACGAGCTTTTGGATTCCGTAGCGTGGATAGTCTTTTCGTTCATGATAGCAATGTTGCGCCTTGGAGAATTCGTTGTTTTGGAAGTGTTCTGTGACAGCGGAAGAAGTGAATAAGTAATTGGCCGACCTCCTTTGAACGCTGAGCGATAACACGTTAATGGCCGGTCTGGTAGGGATGGGGATTGAACGTGCGGTGAGGATCGTGAGTATGTGTGATATGGAGTGAGCGTTGGACGAGCAAGGCAAACGAGCGCAGATTAGAAAGCTTTACCGTTGCCTTCCACTAAATCGGGCCCTTGCCGGTTGTGTCAGACAAGTCAGCTGTTCAACTGGCTCGTTTATGTGTGCACCTGATCGTCCTGCCTCAAGAGATTCAGCACAGTGAAAGATACATGTCATGTGTGAGGACAAGAGTACATTGTGCATCACCAAGGAGCTTCTCGCTCGTGAGGTCTGGTGAAATGGCGCTACAGGAACACAATGACGAGATAAAAGTCACGATTTAACAGTGTCGCCCAATACCAATTTAGGATTTCTGGATTATGAGTTGATGCGATGCTACGAGATTTGAGTGATACCTAGGTAATGTCGGTCATGACGCGTCGCTGGTGGTTGCGGCCAGCCCTGTGCGACGTCACAGCGCTACCTATGGCCCACTCTCACTCACGTGATAGCGATGCACCTTCTACGAGACCTGCAGGGCTTGAGGAGATATTGACCGTAGATGCGCGTGTCCAGCCTCAATGCTTCGGATACCTCGCCGCACAAATCTTACGACTGATAAGCCCTCTGTTCTTGCACCAAAACCTCAGATCCCTTACGCCGTTAGCAGAAGTTGCTGAGAACGCTCTTTTCCCGCCCATCGATGTCGAGCTTGCGGCATTGTACCCGCGATCGAGTGCAAAAGAGCTCATCAGAGTGCGGCTACTTTCGTTCGGGACGATCGCTGGCTGTCTATCACGCTGAGAGCGACATCACTAGCGACTGTCGAAAGTCCCGCGCATGAAGCCCGCTTCTCCGGAGTGCACTATCATTCTCCACAAGGTAGCAACGAAGACCACCCCAGAAGAATACTAGATCCTCATCTACACCATCGCCGCATATGTCCGCCAATGCGCTAAATACTGACTAAAATCCAGCGAAAGCACAGCTTCGTCTACTTCGAAACTTCTGTCATTCTCGACAATACCTAGGTAGCTTTGAAGATTTGTCGCCTCCATCAGAGCCACCTCACGCAGATACAAACCGTGGTCGGCAGTATTATTGCATTGGTGTACAGTTGTTCAAGCGATCCAACTCGAAATAGATAGTGATGCATCAGGCTGATGGGACGATATAGGCGGACACGTCCATCACTGCAGCTATCTACATGTTAGCGACACTGCGGATAGACTTGCGAAGCTTTCACGGCCCCCGTCAAGACTGTGCCTGTTTGCGTAATAGGTTTGGGATACTGCCGAAGATCAACATAGTTGCCTTTGGCTATCCACTTCAGTCGCGTAAAGATAGTCATGATTTGGCGACGTGAGCATTTGTTGCGAAAGCGAATTTCGTGACAGTCGTTTCACCCAAAGTGTGTTCGCAGCTGGCGACGGCTGGAATGATATCGCTATGCCATCTTCCCAACAGGCGTTCTGCTGACGGAACGCTGTGAAGATGAGTTCTCAGACAACTGGGGCCGTGGCCTCTACCTTGTCGACCACCGGGTCGTCTCTTACAATGTGCGTATATGTATGAAATCCATGTATCCTTCCTGGATATCAGTTCGCTCATTACTGATACTTCTCAAACAGCGGTTGCCATCTAGGAAGTGACCCTTTGGAATGCATGGAACCGCAAAACAAGGAATGAAATAGACGAGAATAAGTGATTCAGGCTCGGGCGCCTGAAACGATCAAGATACCAGCGGAGGAGCAGAGTAGTGAAGTAGGAATACTAAGCTGGGGAAAGCCCAACGTATAGTCTGGCATGAGGGCGAGAGGATAGTGATCGAGCGTGATCAAGCGTTATCAAGCGTGATCAAGCGTGACAGGCTGGATAAGTCCGGTTGTGAAGGCAATCGGTGATGGGTATGCCGTTCTTCGGCTGAGTGCTGAAAGCGCGGTAGTGGAGGCATGGAACTATATGGACTTCGCCCTCTGCCGAGAGTATCCTTGTGGTAGTCGAGAACTTCGCGTACTGCTCGCGGGAAAGTCTGCCACGCGCGACATCTGCTTTCTTGTCATGTATTATAAGACGCGGAAGGTACATGCGGCGCAGTGCCTATCCATCGCAGCAGCTCTAAATTGCCAGACGCTCATGTCGACATTGTCTTCAGACCCCTCACTACTTGTGTGTTTCTACCCATGTAGACGGCCGCGCATCTGCTCAGCCTCTTGATGGAACTTTACGGTAGAGGCGGGTATGACTTGAGATCTCTTCCCCCCTCAGGTACCAAGCAAGCTAGGTACTCCAATGGGGTACTGACCGAGGCCCATACGGCGCTGGATTGACGAGCGGCAGTAGCTCCGACCCCGCGCGCAACAGCGGAGGAGAGTGTGTGAGGCTATCGTACGCCCTGAACAGAAAGGGGACCATTTTCGCTCCATCATATGTTCTTGTAGTCTGCACTATCGCTGTCTCTCTCGGCTGTTGGGTAGTTGATCTACAGCGCCGATTGATGACATCGAGAGACGCTCGACGAGTGGTGAGTGAGATGCGCCAGTGGAATTGTACGTGCATTGTCGAACCGCCGTTGCTTGGAGCTGTCGCATCATCCCCTCGATGCGGGGTGGGTCGTGGAGAAAGGGTCGTTATTGCCGATGGAAGTAGCCTGCCCATGACCAGATAGTGCTCTTGTTGCAGTGACACGCAAATGCGCCGTTCACGCATCCTCCCGCGCGTGTAGAGGTTGTGTCGATTGTTGTAGGGGGTCGGAGGCGATCGAGGGTGGCTGATGATAGGTTGTATGGCGTTGAGGAGGCTCTGTGGCGTGACTGGAGCACAACAGGAGACGGACGTGCCAAGTGGGCATCTGGTGACCTCGGCCGCGCAGCCATGGCCGAGTGCGATGTGGACGTGCCGGTTCAGTGGGCGTGGATGGGTTGACCAGTCGATGACGTGATACGCGATACCGCTGTTGAGGTTCCGGAACGAAGGACCGCTGGTGGCAATGGTAGAGGGCAATGCGGTGCAGAGACACGTGGGCAGCCTTCTAGTGCGGCTCTCGGTCGGCTACGTGGGGAATGGTGGAAAGTCTGCTTGGCACGGCGCACAGACCCCCGCGGCCATCGTTATTAGCGCCAACCACCTCGCCCTCCCTATCTTAATTACCACAGGAGATTCTCTCTACCTTTGCGCCAAACCTATCTGTTCCTGCAAATGGGTTCGAGTGCGACAGATCTTTCATCTCATATAACTAAGAGCTGACCCTTCGCCACCCTTAGGTGCAGTGCTGTTCTCTTCTTCACAATGGCCATGAACCATCCAGTTATCTGGTCTCGACCCGTGCACCCTCTGATACGCCTTGCACACTGAACTACATCCGACACCTCCTCAAAGAACATCGCCTAGTCATCCCACTTTTCATGCAATGCCACGAGCACGCGGCTGGGTTGCAGGCCACAACGCAGATGATGCGATCGATATGTCACCAAATATTCGGATCGAATCTACAAACTCTTACCATGTTCATTCCATCAGAAGGACAGGTATTTTTGCGCCTCGCTTGTGGATAGAGCAGTGCCTTCACCCCGCTACCTGTCGCTTTTCACTTCCCATGTTACACGACTGATGGCCAGCTGCATGTTTCAGTCTCAACCACGCAATGGCATCTTGGCACCGGTGCGCTCATCAAGCAAGCAGATCCGTCATCTCCTCGACCATTCCTTTCTTTCTGTGAGCCCGCGATTCGCACGGCCTATATCGTCTCATATACTGTGTCGCTTTCTCCACACTCTCGGATTACTATTCAACAGCGTTTGTTTGGCTTCCAGACGATTCACGCCCTTCTGGTGAGACTACGAGAGTTTCCAAGTCATGTCTGGTGCTGTAAACGCATCCGTCAGACACATTAAGCATTGCCTGTTACAATGCGACCAGTCAATGAGAAGTACTAACAACAATCAATGTAGCAGTCCCAGCGCCGACCGCTTCCGCCATCGACATCGATGCGTATCAGCGCGCAAGCATCAACAAGCCGCAGCCGACCACCGACGATCGGATATCGTCTCCTCTCCCACACGCTCGGTGCCTCTGCAAACCCCTCGCCTCTTTACCTCCACCGTTTCCATCCCTTGGACTACCGCTACATATCGATAGTACTGCATCTCCACCTTCAGAAACATGCCTGCGTATCCGCGATTATCACTGGGACCTCCGGCAGATACGGTGTCGATACCGGAAGTCACGGCGCATCCGATCGATTCTCAGACACCTAGCTTTCTCAACCTCTCGGGTGAGGCACGTAACATAGTCTACGAGCTGCTCTTCGAATTTGAGCAGCCGATAGCACTCTCTGTCCCGCCATCTGCGCATGCATCTCAGAATTCTGTACCTCCAGTAGCGCTCCTTTCGACATGCCGGCAAATCTATCATGAAGCTGTCGGCATCTTGTACACCCGCAACCGTTTCCTTGCCGCGACCACATCAGGTTCCACATGGTTATCTGCCCTGAACCACACAACTAGCTGGCTTTTGGGACTGGGATCACAAGCAAGGCATCTTCGCCACCTAACCGTACACGTCGTTCACCGCGGTCGCGACCTGAACGAGCTGCAATCGTTTCATCCGGTTACCACATCAAACGCACGGCTTTTCGAGGTCCTACCCCTGCTGCGCGCGCTCTGGGAACTTCGCTTGGACCGGTGTCACATCAAATACGCTCTTGCCCACCAGCATTATGCCAATGATCTCGATGTAGATCGGTCAGACGCGCTTTGTGCAGCAGACGCCGCCTTTGCTGCTATTGCCTATGGACCGGTCGCTCTGACTACACCACGAAAGCTGCTCGCTAGCGTCCAAATTTCTTCATCCGGCACTTGCCTCCTTCGATTCAAGAGCTCAACAGAAGGGCTCGTGAGCTCCATCGAGTGTCTTACGCCAACAGGTGCATGTCCCATGTCCATCGAATGCCTCCCTGCGGAGCTTCATCCTCACCCTCATCTCGTCAGACACCCAGCAAAGAAGAGCCAGGCGAGATTGGCGGGTCTTCCCTTCAGCGTACAAGGTCGCATCGTCTCGGCGTACATGGCGGCTGCGGAAGAGCCATCTTCGGCAATTGAAGTAGACCTTGGTATGCGCCGGATACGTGGCCTCGAGCACCTACACGCCTTGCTCGCTCTGAATCGCTCCTTTCGGCTGAAAGCGCTATCCTCCATCACAATGCTGGCCGAGCCAGTAACGGTGCACCTTCCGATGAATACCACCTCTAAGGATAAGTCCGGTTTCTGGGACCTCCTTCGCTATGTACGCGAAGATGCCGGAGGTCCAGATCGCTTCGATTGTTTGCACTGGGCATTGTTACGTAACAGGCATCTGAGCATCTCTGTTACCTTTCAGCTCACCCCCACGACGACCCTGCGCAACGTCGAAATGGATGTGCATGGCTTACTTCAGATCGAGATGCGTCGCGAGTGGTCGTGGCCTGTGGACTTTCCTCGACCGGATATCCCCATCCGTGTGCAACTTGTGCACGTACCTGGCAAACACTCCGGCCTCCAGACAGTTCACACACGTCAATTTCTCCTTGGCCAGTTGAACCAGAAAATGTTATTGCTTCTGCGCGACGCCATCCAAGCATCGACAATTCATCACCGCCATGGGATCAAATTCAGCAGGGATGGCCACGGATCAACTCCGCCAGCCAATCCCGCAATGCCGGAATACTGCAAGAAGTTTGGGGTGACGGCGCTCGACTGGCTTCTCACGAGAGGCGATCTACTATCCTGGATGGACGGGTTCGGCGAGCCTTTGCGTGTAGACTTTGCTACCTCTGCCGGTGATGTCGGGTTCTCGGTGCCTTACTCGTATCCTGGACTAGCCAATAAGGCGCTGCGCAACCGGGTAGACCGCCACTTGGACGAGGAGTGTAGTCACCTTGCCAGAGATTATCAAGAGGGCGTGCACCCAGGTCTCTACAAGTTGTATCACTCACAGGCTGAATGGGTACGTCTTTACTATCCTCGAATCGGTGGAAGTCAAGGTCACTAGTAGTTGCATATCGTTGCAGTCGGCTTGAACGGGTCTCATTCGTATTACCTTTCCTTCTCTTTCGTCTTCTTTTCCCATCTCTACCTTCTTCTTGACTTTCTTTCCAGTTGGAGGTTGGATTAACTCAAAAGTCGCAACCGATCAGACTGCATGTATCAACCGGTATGTGTACGCATAGTTTACCTACCATAGACCGATGACACGGCGACGACCATCAGACTGCCACCATCATGGCCCGCGCGTGATTTGGAGTCAATTTGAATGCGCAGCGCGAGATGAAACCCGACCTCAGCCTGGGTCGAAAACCATGTTCTGCCTGCCCCAGCTCTGGTACTTAGTGAACGTATTTGGTCAAAAGTTCTTTGTTTTCATGACAACAGCCATGTCTTTGGCTGACATCGGGACTTCGCTTGCGCGCATGGGGGTCAAGTGTGAACACACACGCTAGTCATGACCGTCTCACGATCTAGCGCCACGACCAAGGCAATACCGTGCCGCGGACTTCCCTGGCCTTGATCTGGATACTTGACAAGTATAAGTATCTATATAGACGCACATAGGGACAGAGTTAGCGTAATTCCTCAAGATCCTGAAGGGCCAACTCTCGCCTGCGTTCACCAGCGATTCCATAGAGCAAGCCTCGACATTGCCAGTCCACTCCATCGCTGACACAGGTACGAAAGATCTCATGGATCTGGCTGGCCATGACCCTTTCGCGCCCGCTACGAGCACCCGTTCCATGCAGACAATGGAGCCAACGAAACCTTCCACCAGTCCGCAAACCGACACTGAAGACTTCGATGACATCGCAGCAGCGATCAGTCTGATGATGATGCAGACTGCCGACTCGGCCAAAGACAAGTTCTCCTTGGACAACGATCACTCCGGTACTCTTGAAACTCCCAAAATTCCCTCCATACCGGTGACAGAACCGAACAAGAATGACATATCGTTGGAGACAAAAGACTTTGGTAGTTTTATCGCAGCTACAACAACAAGGAGAGCGCTCCCAATTCGCATCCCTTCCATATTCACCAGTCATCGCGTTGCTGCTGGCTCTCCCACTCTCAGCTTTGCGCAACAATCCACTGTGGTTGATGAACAGCTGCCACTGGCCTGGCTCCAAGACATGTCCAACGACCCTGAGTTCGGTGGCGGCGATGTGACCAATTGGAATGACCCCACACCGGAATGCTTTTCCGCACCGCCGCCTTTACTGGAGCGGACTCCAATGTTGCCAACGCAAGCGGCTATGAACTCAACTCACGACATATGTCTTCCATTGGACAACGCTACTTCCATAAGCCTGTGGCTCGACGATATCAGCAGTGGGTTCACACCTGAGTCCTTGAGTTCTTCTCTACCATCACCGGAGGAGCGCGCAGCCCCATGTTCGAGCCGAGAGTACGACTCGTCAGGGCTATCTCAATTATGCGAATTGCCTACAATTCAACCGAAGAAGCGCAAGCGCTCGTTCTCCGTCTTATCAGATGTCCAGTGCGCACGACGCTCGTCCTGGAACCAACCTTGGCCCTCCTCATCCCTCCTACCGGACCATGACGTTCCAGTAAGTCACAGCACGGTCAGCAGGCATGTCTTTCTCCCATTATGAGTCATTGTTAACGCAGCTTGTAGCAGTTTGCCTATCCCGATAAGTCAAACGATATGCATGCGACAGAGAGCCTATGGGAGGGCCCAACGTGCGTGGAGCAGGCCGACGACGACAACCACCCTGTGAACGAAGCCTCCTTGAACCATGCGACAGGTACGGTGCTGTTCGTATCAGAAAGCCAGCTTCAGCTTGGGAGCGACAGCTGCTACACATCGGCTAAGTGGTTGGTCTAGAAGGGGGTCGAATCGATTGTACAATACACAGGTAGTCTCCTTTGTTTCTATAGGTATCAATGTCGTTTGATCGTATCCGGGATAGTTGCAACGAAGTACGTCAGATTGTGAGTTCCATACTAATTTACTTCCTCCCCCTTCGTTTCTTTGCCACATGCGAGACGGTCATCAGTAAAGTGCCGACAATCTGGGCAATGAAGAACTCGACCGTATCCCTGAACTAGGATACAATCTCACAGAGACAAAGTGGCAGAAGCTGAGAAGTTCTAGCCGGCAGTGAACCTGGGAGCTCTCATCAAAGCGTCAGGACAATCGAGGACGGATGCAGGCATTGCTGCGGCGCTCCACCACGCAGCTTCACTGGATGCATCAACACCGTCCTCCTTCGCAGGAGCCTATCCTAACAGCCATTGTGTTCATGGGTGAATCTGGCTTGCTGGCGCGATAGAAAGATTGTCAAACCCGATAGATGCTCAAAGAAGTCAGGTAACGAGCCAGATCAGCATCATCATTGTTTGCAGGCTGTCTACGTTACGAACGATTGCAAAGGGCACGTGGCACGCATTACGCTGTACCGTAGTCGTTACGTACTGGTATCCCCAGAATATTTGCTCTTAATGTCTCGCATTGTCGTCGCAGCGACGCAAATTCTGAGTCGCTACAGCCACTTGTAAAGTCGTCGGCAATATCCCCTAGTTCTCGATGAATCGGCCCCCAACACCACCTGGGCATGCGTAGTGCTTGTCAGAGTCATTCTCGATGGGTGGGTGAGATCTGATGTCTTTGTGCAGAGCGCACACGATCTCATAGAACCAGGATGCGCAACACTAAACCCCCTTACACGCGGTTTCAAAGGTGTCGGGCTCATATTCGGGTCAGGTTTCAGCGCGTGCCAACGCCACATCCGCCATCGTCAACAGAAGACCCAAACTCGTCACATGTTCCTCAATGATGGGAATACAGGCAGTCTGCCAGCCGTATTAACTGCTTCGATAGGCGATTTCGTTGTTGCTACTGCTCAAGATGGAGCGCTTGAATCTCGGTGATGTGATGAACGCCATCATGTGGCTCAGCCATGACCGGCGTAGCAGCGCGCGACCCACTTAATTGCCGAAGCGAACCTAGGCACCCATGCTTTCCAAGGTTTCCAGGCGCGCCTTAGCGTGGGGTCAGCCGCCAGCTGCATCTCCAACGTCATATCACGATCTCCAGCGAAGCTCACGCGCTATCCTTTCCACGATGTCTCGAACACGCTTAACCTGCGATCAATTCCTGGTTCCCAACAGTGATACTCCAACGATGCGACATCCAGCTCATCTGTCTCCTGATCTGACGAAGCACATACAACAACACGCGCGAGTTTACAGCGAGGAGATGAGGCTCACATCCATACGACTGGGCAGCACTAGTCCATGAATACATCCATTTTCCGGCTGTGTTACCAAGTATGTACCTTGTTAAGGCTTACAATTTGCTCATCGCTGTCCATTGTAAGCTGCAGGGCTGTCTAGTTTCTGCCTTGCATCAGGTATCTAGATCTTCTACGGATGCACTAGCGTCCACATCGGGCGCCTTGAACATGATGGGGATGAGGTATGGCTCAAGAGGGGCACTACGGAGACTTCGACGTGCAGGTGAACCAAGATCTCAAAGAGCGTTTCTGGTTCAGCGCGAGAGGGTGAACCAGGCCCGAAACCGTCTCCTTCACCTTTGGTCTTTCATTCTGAGCGTTCCAAAGTGACCTGGAAAGATACCAGAAAGGACTGACCATATTCCATATGCGACGCTGATCGTGACTACTTAAGCTTCCACTACTTATCTCGTCACCAAAACCTTTAGCAACATCATGGGCACCACCGCTACCATCACCATGCAGGCGTCTGCGCAAGATCACCCTGTAACCACCCCAGATTCCACTTCAACCACTATCAATTGCGCAATCCTTAATTCACAACGTTGTCTACGAACACCCCACAGAGAGAGAAGACACAAACCCGACTTCGTCATCTACGCCGACAACTCCACGGCGAATTTTCGGAGACCGTTGCCGCGAAACAAGGGTGTACGCGTCCCGCTGCGCGAAAAGACCAACCTTGCCAATGCGGTGATGGTACCTGCGTGTCGCCGCGCCGACATTCCTTTCGCATTTAATGCTGTCGATCCCTTGTGGGAAGATAATGAGAACTACATGAGAGATTATAGAACGAGTCTTCCTACATCCCCGCTTCATCGCATATACGAAACGCTACCGTCGACCGTCTCGGATCGCTCCAGGTCATCACGACGGGTGAGGAGATTAGCGCCTTTGCATTCCCCAGCTCCCACCCGCCATCGCCGCACGACACGACGTCAGATATCTACACCAAAGTCACCAGCCGTACCGATATCCATACCGATTCGAACTGCGATGCACGGCCAAGTCAATGCTTCCTCGCTTGACTGCACAACCTCGTTCACACAACCATACATTCTGCCAGCGCTACGCGTTCATCATCCCATCAGCCCCTCGAAACCGGTATCCAATGGTACATCATCCTCTGTTTTGGCTCATAACGCTACTTCGCCATCAACACATCATTCAATATACGAGCTTGCTTGCGATCGCGCGTTCCGCCCCTCAATTGTCTCTTCGCCGATCGGATCTATTCACGAAGCTCCGGCGACGTACGCTCGGGGGTACGACTAGCTCGGTGCAAATCAAGCATATGAGGACCAGTATGAGGCCGCGGTTCTAGTTCGTAAAACAGCAGTCGCAACGCGAAGGGGACAGGAACAGTTGCAGGGTTAGAGATGTGATCGTTTTCTTATCGAAAAAGGGCAGTTGCGAGCGTGTCTCTGATGCCTGCGTAAAGTTCCTTTGCGACGAGACGGTTTATGATGATAGCCGTGTTATAGCAAGGTCTTGTACTGAGAGCTGTGATGTAAATCTGCCACATTTGCCAAACTAGCGTCTTTTGACATATTGCCAACTTCATTGCGTCTGTATTATTCACTCGTATCGATGCTAATCGTCTCACAACAAAGACACCGGGTGCTTTGTATTTGTAAGAGCTAACTTCCCTGCCTGGAAAACTACTCAAATTCTCTCAAACTCTGCATGTTCACTGGCCATTCGCATCATATCCACCCATTCCTCTTTCGTCTTGCCCTGAAACCAGCGTTCCTGTGGCAAGAACCTCATTCCGCCATCCATGTTTCGTTGGATCTCATCATCCATCTCTTTTTGAAAAGCGGCATCATTGAGTCGCCAACCTGATGTAGCCGGCATATCATCTTGGAACGGTAAGAATTTCTTGATGTGGTTGTACGCTGCGGGCGAGTCTGGCCCCCACTTTTCGTGCCCACTGTTACCAATGTATAGTTGGTTGCACGATGACGGCAATTTTTCGGCGACATCGCTCCACTTATACCCCACGGTAGCGAGATAGATGTACTCAAAGCGAGCATATCGCAATCGCGGCTGTCGGGATAGAAAGGTGATGAGAGACGGTGTGTCCAGGACCAAACTTCGTAGCTTCAAAGTTGTCAAGGCCGGAAAGACTAGCGGTGTGATATCTGCTGAGTCGGTGGCACTGACGCTACCAAGGAGCTTTGCGATGTAGTGCTCGCCCACATCCGGTAGTTGTGGATGTGATGTAGTCATGTTGCGGAACTCGAATGTTTGTAACGTCTCCGATGAGCAACGAATCAAGGCAGCGAGGGATTCAGCTTCGTTGTTAGATGAGTCAAGCATGAAGTCGACACTCTCGGCGTTGAACGAAAGTGCAGTGAGAGAGCTGAACATGTGTTCCAAGGCGGCACTTGTCGTGATTGAAGATGGATCAATCTTGGGGAGAACCAGACTCTGGATGCGACTGTTCGACGCTTGAACGGCGGAGCATAGGAGTTCAAGGTGCTTCCAGGTCGTGCCGCATCCAGAGAACTGCTCGTCCACTTCATCGCTGACTGCGTTAGTTTGGTGTCATGCAAATCATGTGGCCATACTCACTCGCCGCCCTCTTCGAATCCATAATCACCCAAGTCACAATGCCACTCTTGGACTTCGATAGCTTTCAGGCACGGCATATGTGCGAAGAGCTTGACCATTGCTGCTAGAATCGCGTCTGCCCTTACGCGCTGCTCCTCCACCTTGGCGGCCCAGATCGCTTCCGCCTGCTCGATCAATTCGCGCTCTCTATCGGGTCTTGCTAGTCGTTCCGCGGCGAGACGACGAATTCCGGCATACTCACCTTCAGAGTCTGTCTCAAAGTCTTCTTCATCATACATTCGATGAAAGTCTTCCTCGTAGTCTTGCTCACGCTCTAGCCAATGGCGATACCTCGACCAGAACCCTGGAAGAACAGTCAGTATCGGTCTGGCTATGGATAAATATCCATCGGCTGAACTTACCATCTACGTAGTATTTGGGACTAAACTTGAGCTTCCGAACATGCCGCGCAATGTCGTGCGCAATGAGCTCATCCACGGTACTTTCCAAAGAAACCAACTCCACCGTGCGTGAACGACCCGGGTACATGACACACTCGTTATTCTCCATCCTGCCAAATCTGCTCTGGGGAGAGCCATCTAGATGAATGGTGGCGAAAATCAGCGGCCTCACAATGGTCGCAAAAGCGCGACATGTTTGAGATACTGAGCGGAGGTGGTGCTGGGGCAAATGTGAAAAGATCTCGAGGTAAAGTTCATCGGGCAGTTCCATGGTGATATGTGGTACTAGAGACTAGGGAAAGACAAACAAGCGCTATATGTACAAAAGGCGTGCGGTCGGCAGCAGCGCGGGCGTGACTGCGCGATGGTTTCGCGATATTAGCCTGTTCGCGCGAGGCACTAAGCAGCAAGGCAGCAATCTCGAAATGGAACACTTATATTGACGACGCGGGCCGATTTTCATGAGTGCGTGTGCAGAGACACGATTATTGGTGGGTGGTGCATTCAGTGTTGGTGATGAGGACTTGGTGCCAGGCACCAGCAGCGCCTAAGATTCGGCGACAAGGTGCGGGGCGTTGGTGGCGCATCGCCATAGTAGCGGCAATTCATGCGGCAAGTCGAACACGTGCCTGCTTTGAAAGGCTGTGACAACGATTCAAGACCTTGGTAGATAATCCAGAAGCTTTCAGTGCTCAATATGATCGTGGGATGTTTTTCCATGGTCTTTCAAGCTACAGAGTAGAAGAGAATGTGTTCACACCTCTTCAACTTCCTCCTGTCACAGCCCAGCTGCCCTTGACGCTCGATTGGCCCCCCCGTAATCGCAACAATCTGCATGGAGTGGGATGCGACAAGCCGCGGAACGATTGCGACACTCCCTTCCCGATGAGTGCAGAAAGTCTGCTGTCGAGGTGTTGTTCGCGCGCCCAACACACAACCGCAACTGACCACAGCCCTTTGATGAAGCACAGGAGAGTCCATGTACACAATAGTCAAGCAGAGCTGGCACTTGCACTGCGGTGGGAAGCGTGACCTTCGGAAAAAAAAATGGTCGTCCTCCCGACTCCAGTCTGTCGTGATTGCTGAAGGCGTTTCGGCCATTTTGTTGTCACCAGACACATGTCCATGCCGCATGCCATCTTCCGTGGAAGCAATGTGATCGCGACATGCTCTCGCCGCGCCGTCCTGATTGTCTGCAGGTTGAAGGATAGTGTCGAACGTTGGGGTGGTATAGTGCGACCGTCGAGCGCGCCGATGTACGTGTAGGCTTAGGGGGTGCTTCAGTCGCGGTGGCAATTTGTCGCCTACACCATGTCAGCAATCTTGCAGCGTCGCGTGACGCGAGACTTCTACTTACGGGGTGGAGGACCTTCTTCGGCGTCCAGACTATCCAAGCTTTGTGCAGCGTGTTCGTCGCAAGCGGTCATTTGCGAGCCGGCCGCGCGCGCCAGTTCCGAGCTCGAGAGCGGCAGGCGAAGTAAGTAATTTTGTTGAGACCACTACAGCCATATTGGCGTGATGATGTCGTCACCCAGAGCAGAAGGTTGGGTGCCAAAGGGGCGTTCGAGAGACGAGAAGCAAGAGTGCCGCCTGAGAGAAAGTAGGGAAAGGCTCCGTGTACGCCAACTTGTTTTCCAAGAAGGTGTACGATATAGCAACGCCAACTCCATCCCGGTGTTCAAGAGACGAGTGTTGTCGATGTTGAGCATGTTGCCGGGGCCAAAGTGTTGGACGCCATCAATAGGGTATGGGGTATGGCGTCCATACTGCACTGAAGCGTTTAAGAGAAGCGTGGGCCATGGTCACGGAGACAATGTGCTGAGGTGGAGTGTCGAGTGACGCGACTCAATCTGTCCAATCGGAGCTCGTGGAGATTCCTAGCGCGGCCCTAACTGGATCCAGCCCACCACCTACCCGAGGCCTGCTCAAACATCACACGGCCCGCAGCTACGTGAGTGACATGTCTGCATCTCTCCGGCAAACGCCCATCCACGCGCGCCTCATCTGAATTGTCTAGCAGCTAATGCTTCGCTGCAAAGTCCTCGTGTTGGTCTTTCCTTCACGTTCCAGCCTCTCTTAGCCGGCCTTGCGGACTCGACGCCAACAATAAGGGGCACTGGCTCCATTTTGTCGACGGTACCTAGGTATTGATCCGCATGGAGACATATCACAGAGAGGCGAGATGCCGCGAAATGGTGAGTAATGCAACGAGATAACACCAGAACCCGACATGCATGTCATGCAAATCTTCTGGCATGTTAGATGGCCAAAGTGAGAAGAAATTGTACCATGTATTAGACTACCGATGACTACCTTCGCCGCGTTCTCATTAGATCCACCAATTCACACGATCGTACAAAATTATACAAAGTTTCCACCAATGCGACAGTCTGGCCCAACATACGAACCCTTACTCCTTCTTAGCCTTCTTCATCACTGGTCCTTGGTTGGCAGAGCCCACACGAGGACCACTGTCACGAACCGAACCCCCCGATGCCGATGCCGCCTCCTTCGCCGGCGCGGATGATGTAGCTGTTGTGCTTTTCACCTCCTCTGCCAGCTCCTCGCGCCATCCCTGGAGGAAACCCCGAAGGTTCGCCTCGCCGCTGTTGACCTCGTTGACGTGAACGTTCGGAAGCATTACGTCCGGTACGGTCGCTGTAGTGGCTGCCCTGCCTGCGACGACATTGGAGCCACTTCCAGCAACCTCTGGGTAACGACTTGGGTCGAGGAGTGTTACTGGCCCCCTCAGAGGCGACTCTGCAGCTCCTTCCTCATCGTCCGCTTCCTTGTCTGGTTCTTCCACCATCTCATCTAGCGCCTGGAGTAGTAGACCATCGACCTCTTTCTGACCCTCTGCATCGTACTCTACTACCACTTCCTCGGTGCCTTCTTCCATGACATCTCGCCGGGGTTTCTCTTCACCCGTACCGCCCATCTCATCCTCTCCTCCTCCAGCCCCCTCTCCTTTGGCCACTGTCGTGACGTCTTCTTTGCTCGTACCAACAACTTCACCCTTATCATCTGTGTTGTCTCCTTCCATGGTCTTTTTGCCTATCGCCTCATCGAAGCTCTGGTCTCCCTCCTCGTCGTCGTCTTGTCTCTTCCTCTTTACACCTAGATCGCCACCAGTTTCGACAGTGTCAATTGGGTCGTCTTCGCCAAGATCAATGTTGAGATCATCTTCCGGCAACACAAGATTCTGGTGGGGTACTGGGGGTTTGACAAGAAAGGTGGTATGGTCCCAGGTTGTTGTCGAGGAGCTCGACGCCTCCGGTATGTTGAATTGGATCAGCGGGTCCGCCATGGGGTAGAGAAGTGACCCAGACAAATCCAAATATCCGCCTTTGGGCATGGAACGGTTGAGCGGCAGCAGTTGTGGGCCCGCTGGGAGATCGGAAGACGTCGCGACTGGTGGTATGGGGTGTGATGCGGTAGTAGGGGGGGCAGGTTGCGGGCTCGGGCTCGGTGTCAGTGGTTTGTAGTGCCCTGTGGACAGGTCAGCATGAGCAGTATTATTGACAATTGCTGATCCAATACTTACTTCCATTGCTCCTACCCTGTGTGGGTGTCTCGTCCGCCATAGTCAGGCGTGTGTTGAAGGTTGACTGGGCGGCGTTGGATTCCAAGGTGTGGTCCGCCGGATTGCAAAGAGAGGGAAAGTGTCAAGGTCTTTGCACGCGCAGCTGAGGGAAATTTTCTGTTTATGTGTCGTGCGCAGTGCGCGTCACTTCGTATGCAGGTAGCCATGCAGCAAACGCTCACCGCGACGCGTCGAGAGAGAGCGCAAGTCGACATGTCATCTTCACTCTCACTTTCACTTTCACCTTCATTGCGTCGGCATCCACGCTCTATACAGCAAATCAAATCTTGTGGAGAGCATTACTCGGAAGCATTCACAAATCTGCAGTCGCTTCTTCCTCTGCGTGCTATCAATGCGGTGAGTGGAGAAGCACGAGTGGTGACCAAGTTTGGGTTAGCGTAAGATCGGTACCCGCTAGCGCGCGGGAAGGGGAGAGATTCACGTGGGTGTCTCTGGAACATGAGAAGTTAGCTCATGTGCTGCATTGACGACGTGATTGAGGGGAGGTTTTCGTTCGGCTTCGTGATGAAGCTTCCCTGGTTCGGCTGAAGTGGACGTAGTCCAGTGTGCGCCAGTGCGCCCCATCAGGTTGCAGAAACTGTCAAGCCGATCGGGATGCGGGTATGTCTGCACAACAAATTCCTCAACACAGCGCATCATGATATAGTGGCTCCTCCTGAAAGCTGCAACTGCGATCTCGGATTGAGGTCGCCTTCTAATGGTTAAACGCATGAGTGGTCTCATGGAGGCGCGTGAGTGGTACCTGAGAGCATCAGAAAGAACGAATCAGGCCCAACGTAAGCATGGTAATAACGGCAGCTCGCCTGGTAGGGATTGCAGAGATACTGAGTTCCTGCAGTATGCAGTACCTGATGATAGTCGGTCCGGAATGTGATGCAGCTGAAAGCAACGACGTCTGGAAGGAGGAAGCGAAGCACATCTGCTACCACTGATGTCGCCACTACTGTGTGTAAATCGTGGAGCCACCCCAAGCTTGCGTGAACGTCGCACGATCGCAGGTAACGGGCGAAGACCTCCGTATAAATATGACAGTGACGTTGCATACTGTCTCCTGCATCTAGCATCTTCGCGATCGGTGTTTGGCAGCCCTTTCGTGGTGACGAGAACAAAGGGATTTCCTCGGAAGGATTGTAATGGACGGTTAGGCAGATGTGGATAAGTTCGCGAACGAAGATGTAAACAGCGGCCACTCGGGTGGTGGTCGCAGCGCTCCACTCGTTGACCAGCTCATGACAATTAAGGCCGCTCATGTTGCCATCATATGCATGTTCAGGCGTTTCGACTTCTGTCAAACCACCTTATCTCCGCTAGGGCATGAAGGAGTGCAGGGCGTGGCTGCGTGATGAGCGTGAAGAGCATAGAATGGTGTCAGAAGGAAGAAAGAGGAAAGCAAGGGGAGCAAACAGAGGCAGATTAAAGCACACAGGGAAGATAAGAAAGGGCTGAAATGAAGACAAAGAGAAGCCAGAGGATATGAAAAGTACGACAGAGAGCAAGGGAAGAGCAAGAAGAGGTCAGATATAGTGTCTGGCGTTCAGTGCACAACGAGAGTGCGCACGCCGGACAGGCCGCTCGAGAAGAGACGGCCGATCTCAAGATGCTGTTTTTCTGGTTTCGTTTGAAGCGATGTACAGCTGCTGTGAGTTCTGGTGCACTATCGCACTATCCGGCGGGTCCGTTCCAAGCACCAACAGCATGGCGAAGTATCTACACGGGACATGTCGTATCACATCAAATTTGTCCAGGAACACCCCTCCTTACTTACCATTGCAACCCAGATCTTCCCAAACATGGCAAGATACACTGTACCTTTGGCGATGCCGTACTGACAAACGCCTGCACTATTCCGCCACCAGGATTCAGGATTATGCCTATGCATTGCGATATGGCCCGGAGTCGCAAAGGCGCGATGCCCGATCATGTATGTGCCAAAGTGACTTTGTCCGGTGGTTGACGGCTTCCGCTCGGTTCTTCAGAGCCCAGATCTAAATCGCTTCGTGGCCAGTCCATGATAAGACCCATGTGGTATGGTGGCAGAATATCTTGTCAGACGAGCAGCGGGACGAGTAGCCCATGCCACGCTGGACGAAAACACGTGCTCCCATAAGGATGCCTGCCATCAAGGCTCGTGTCTGCAACTAGGCCGTTGCTCAAAGTGATGCCGGCCTGCGCCGCTTTGTTGTTCTTCAACCACGTTGTTCGTATCCCGGTTACGACTCCCCCTTGCTTCCTCCACCAGTGCTTCTTAATATGCTCTGGGTATCATTGGACCAGACCCTGTCGAGTCGTATACGTTGTGGATGCGAGTGAATGGTATGTGGCGCGTTGTGTAGGGAGGCCGATAGCGGGATAGTTTCGTAGGGGTGAGGCTCTGCACCGTAACTGTAGTTAGCGGAATGTATACAAATCTTCCATCCTGTTCGTACGAAGCTCACATTGACTTCCATCGTTAGAACCGATGGGCGGCGTCGAAGCTTGTAGGTCGCAGGCCCTAACTGCCGAAGTGCGAACCCTGGGGTGAGCACATGTGCTAGGCGCGGGGCGAAGCGCGAATGCGCATGCATTGTTACCACCACCACGCGCGAAAAAATTGCAGCGGTAGCATCGTTAACACATCGTGTTTGTTGGGTGCACGCTGCGTAAGCCCTGCCCGGGTAAGTTGTTCAGCGCGGCCACAAGCTCGACGGGGGACCTGCCCTCGTGATCTTTTGTGGGGTGCATGACGCTATGCCTGTCACGGACTAGACCACGAGGCAGTCAGCGCCCCACTGGGCACCGAAAGTTAGAAGAAAGCGCCTGACTAAGTCAACAATGCGAAGCTTAAACAAATGGTCAAAGCCAGGCATATTCGCACGACGTTGACCATTTGGTGGAATTGGGTGATGTTGCGACACCCCAGCAGGAATGTTCCCTCCTCAGCCGAGTTGGCCCCGTTGCTTCTTGTGCCAAGCGCAGCATCGTCGTCGAACATATAGTGTTGGCTTTTACTGGTCAGGCTTGGTAGGGCTTCTTTATGAAGTCTTCACCATCTCGACAAGCCTGGCCTTGTCGTTGGAAGTTGGGCACTCGGACAGCCAGCGGAAGACAACGTACGACTGCGTGGTGTGCTGCTATATGACGACTCTGGAGTGATGCGATCTTGTTCAATACGTCATTCAGTGAACACACCTCGAAGCATACTGCATAGTGAAGGTTAGCTGTCTGACATCGTCGCACCAGAGGCGTGCGCATCATGTCGATCGGCTTCGCGTCTAGTCGACCTCGGAGGCAAGTCGCGTTAGCATCGCAGCCGTCAAGTCAGACGAGGCGTGCGTCGGTTGGCTCATGCAGAGGATTGATGTCCAGGTGGGGGCTGGATGAAGTGGGAGGACTCGCGCTGACTCCAGGTCTCGAGTAGAACATCTTGCAGTCTGCGTAATTTGGCTTTGATGATAACGGCAGTGGTGGGCACGGGCTGAGTTTCCTTGTGAAGTCCGAGTTGCGTGGCACCGACAGCCCTGGAGGTCGTTACGTAATCACTCCGCCACTACGTAAGCAGCCGCCTATGGCTGCCAGTGACCAACACCGTCATCGACCATCACACTTCTCGCATCACAAGCACGTCTTTCGTTGGTACTCACTTGCAATGGCTTAGTCCCGATATCCCTTACACTCTTCTGTCTTAACAGGATCGCAGACCAGAGCAGGTTATTCCTCAGCCGTTGTCATGAGCATTCCTCGAAATGCCAGTGATCATTCGATTATCATGAGGTTGCACTTGATGCACTATTCTCCAGTCAAAACGATTCTGCAGTCAAAACAATGCACATATTCAGGGTTGTGGAGCCGTGTCAATGGATTAGCAATCTTGGCGGGACTGACGCGGTCATGCAATTTAGCTGTGCAGCTTAGAACCCAATTCCGTCAAGCCGAGTCGAATCGACACAGTGGACTTAGCGGCTTTGATAACCTCGATGATTGGAACCGCAATTGGTATAGGTGGGTACTTCAATACAATGCCGATGAGGTCGTTCTCACTCGCCTTTCTAGCCCTTCCCTTTACCAACAATGATTCACACTATCCATAAGTTTCGAATTCATTATGCGAGCGTTCTGTGTCATAATTTACACAACGATTGCATTGGACCAGGTATAGCATTGACATTTTCTTCCTCTCTCGTTCTCTCGACAACGAGTTGTCGACCACGAGATCCACACGACACACGCAACATACAATGGACACAGCAAGTTGCCCACTCGAGAACGGCTCCATAGAAATCGAACACCCCACTGACCGCGTTGCCGCTCTGGAAAAGCTAATATTAGAGCTTCAGACCACCATTGCGTCTCTGACAACTGAGGTCCAGACACTCCAGGCCGAGAATCGACGTCAGCACAAGTTGACAATAGACGCAAAACAATGGTGCTGCCAGACCTACGGTCAATGGATGGATGCTTTGAAGGAGCTCACTGGCATTGAATCCGAAGCTAAGAAAGACAAGTCTGTGCTCCGAGAGAAGATATTAGAGCTTAAGGCCAAAAATGCTTATCTCACGAATGAGATCCAGACACTTCAGGCCGAGGATCGCCCTCAGACCGAGTTGAAAATAGACGGAGCACAATGGTGCTGCCGGACCTACGATGAGTGGATAGAATCTTTGAAGGATCTTGATGCCGTGGAATTCGAAGTTGAGGAAGACAAGTCGGTGCTCCAAGAGAAGATTTCCGAGCTTGAAGCCAAAAATGCTTCTCTCGCAAATGAAATCCAGACACTCCAGGGTAGTCTTCGCGATATTTGCGGACAGAACTCTTTGTGCACACAAGTTGCAAAGGAACTCGACGATCAGGTTGTGCAGCTTGCACGCGCAGAAGCCGAAGCTCAGCAAGAATTGTCGGCGCTTCGACTCAAAATATCCGAACTCGAGCAAGTCATCGCAAAGCACGACGAAGACAACACTCCATCCGCGGAGTAGGAAGAAAGTGTTAAGGAGTAAGCAGATGGAACAAAAGCCTGTCGTGAAGTCAGGGCAAATCCACCTCTTCTTAGGAAGCATCCACAGTCACACTGATGGCAAATATGGAATGCTTGATTTCGCCTTGATACGATCTATATTCCAGCGTACGGGTCTCATGATTGGATGCTACACTCTTTACGTGTTGATCTTCGGCAACTCTGGTGTTCGAACAGATCGGGCATTTGTATGGATGTTCCTACTACGATAGTCTAGTGAATACATGCAAGACACTACTTATACCAAGGAAAGAACTGTGATACATATGGAGATCCTCCCACTGACACGCAATCGATAATACCATTGCGCACCTTCGCGCCCTGACCGCTCTTGACAACATGTCAGAGCAGCATGACAACCAAGGATGCTTGGTTGCAACAGTACCACCATCATGACCCGCTGCGCCATCAACGGGTCATGACGACAGCAGTCACAGGTTTCGTAGTGATAGTAGTCTTCTTTCCTTGAACCACGGGTTTCTTCCCCACTTGCAGATCATCCTCTTGTTGCGCCCCCGATCGCCTTCCCTCTTCATGCCCGGTAACATCAGCCTGCATCATCTGCTCCCGATGCAATGCGACTGCATCTCGAACTTTCGCATCGAACTCCTCAGACGCGAAATAACCTTCACACCTTGCTGCGGTTGCGTATTCGCAGGATGGAGGCTGCCAGGAGATGAGCTGCAACCTGAGCATGTCCAGGTCCTGAATGTCACGTCTCTGCATGTCACACACAGTCAATAGCAGTATATTGACGGCGAGGAGGATGGCGATGCTGATGCGAACATATTGCCATGACAAAACCGTGAACATGATCGTGAAGAAGATGCCGAATGTGCGCCATAGGTTGACATAGGAGTCGAGAAAAGTGTAAATGTTGTCAAGCATATTGGGAAGCTCGGCGATGAGACACGAGGAGTGATCTGATCCAATACCGAGTGGACGAAGAGGAAAACAGAGCAGCACATTGTATAGGTCGTGGGAGATGTTTGGAACCCTGGAGACGGACTTCCAGACCGCGCGTACTCCGTGTTCAAGGGGAGGTGCATCGAACAGTGCGGCGAGGGCGAGGGGTAAGAAGAGCAGGAGGTATTTGAATCGCCGGAAGTACGAAGAGGGCGTAGTTGCATCGTGGTTGATCCCGTCTGAGCTTGCAGCTACGTGGCTGACTTTGTGCAACTCAATGGTGTTCTCTTTGTCCATCGATTCGCGCGGGGACGTCTCGCCGGAACGCACGGGCCTTCCAGTGAGGCCTCCGGTCGTTGCAACCACTTCTTCATCAGATTTGGCCGGCTTAGTCTTGTCATGGTCCGCAGTGTCGAACTTCAATGGCATGGCAGGGTTGTAGAGGCGTGGCTGCGGCGTACCGGATGTTGGTGAGACAATTCGTATAGTGGAGGCCTTTGACACTGGGTAGTATTAATGTGAGTGGAATCCGTGAAACTAGCGAATCCAAGGCACATACCTTGCGCCTGACCATCGATTGGAGTACCATGACCAAGCTTGCGTATACTTGGGCGAGATGGGCTACTAATCTCATCACATGCTATACAGCTTGACTCGATAGTGTTCTGGGAAGAGAGTTGATTAGACAGCATGTGAAGCTGTCGCAAGCATACTGACCTTGGCTGGTCGTGGAGTTTCAAATGATGACATCGTAGAGAGGGTAATGCGACAACACGAGATGCGTGGGCTTTGACAGGAGACGGAGAAACAAAAGCGGATGATCAGTTGTAATGCGATGAGGAGGAGACCCAGGGTACAATCTTAACGTGGTTGGTGGGAGGAAGCCAGCGCAGTATGGAGCAAGCGGGGGCTTATGTACCGTATTGTTCAAAGGCCGGCCCTGGCCATTTGTTCTGATTGTTGACTTGGGCGATAAGAAATGAACATGAGACAGCTCGGAAGCCATTCGCCGCATAATGTGACGGCCTGATTTGGCTGAGACAATGAGCGGACTTTAGTTGACCTGGAAAGCTACGCTCGAAAGTCGTGACGATGAACAGCATGTGTGACATGCGTGATCAGCCGGCCCTGATGCATGTTGCGACATGTAGGCTGAGTAAGACAGCCACATCCTCACCCTTCACGGACCGTTACTGGGCCTGACAAACCTTTGCCTACGCCATGATGAAGTGAATCACGACACGAAGCGTACGCCAGCGAAACCCACGTCGTGGTTTCTGAGACCGCGCAAGCCAGTGTGCGCCATGCTCTGCACTGAAGAGGTGCCCACGTACGCTTGGTCTACCTGAATGCACCCAGACCATGCACGCGGCTGGGTCCATGTGGTAGGCAAGGCCTGGGGAAGCGCTCACTGGCATTCCATAGCGGAGAGTATATGGGTCATCGATGCCGTCTCTCGCGTTATACAGGGACCGCCGGCTCTTGAGCTGTGAGCAATGAGGTTATGCTGTTGGAGGACATGGGCGGACGTCGTGGCGTTCTGGGTCGCTATCGCGCATGCTCCGGTACTGCACCGCTCAGTGCCACCGGCCTCTGTGTCCGTGCTCATCGTTGTGCAGGAATCGCTCGATCGAGTGTGGCTTCTTCCGAATGCCAGAGGACGGTACGTGCGTGTTCGCGCCGGTGGCCATGACGATGCGCCCGGGTGTCTGGAGTTAGGCGGCGGACAAGGCGAGGTGGAGGGACGGGTTGTGGTCGGATTGCGATGTGTCTAGGTAGCCATGCTGGGCGATGACGACACGGCGGTGGACAGATGCATACAGAAACCAGGTGAATCTCGCGACGCAGCAAAAACAGTGCCTCTACCTGGCCACGTTGCTGCGAGCAGTGAAAGTGGAAGAGGAAGGCTCGGCGCGTCGGCTACAACAGCTAGCGGCAGGATGAGAAGTGCCCAGGTGGGTTCGGGCTCAGAGTGCACTAGCGTCCCCTTCGCGTCGAGTCTGCCCATCGACTCCATCATTATCATCCCTGGCCGAGACTTCGATACACATGTCTACTGCGAATACTCTCCTCCGCTTTCACTGTCAAGTCTGCTCGAGCACGACCTAGCCCGCATGGACAAATCTTCCGCTTCGAAGCCCTTGGAAGCCGCGCATCATCTTCGACCCTGCCACGACATGCATCGCCGCACCCCCATGTATGCTCCAGCACGCCGGCCCTTTTTCTGCTGTCGCCCTTGAACTGCCGTGCTATTCACAGTCTCTTTGGCGCCGTTTGATATACACGCAGGTCAGATGGCTCTGCGCTCGTCACGCCCTTTGAAGGTTCCGTCAGACTTGTCGTCACGGACCGGAAGCGAGATGTGACTGTTAGTTACTGCATCATCGCTGGAAGATCTGATGCGGCATCTCGTAGTCGAAGATTGATGAAGATGAGAAGACATCTACGCGGCGATGCGCTCATTGACAGGATTGTCGAACCCGTGCACGGTTGACTCGCGGGGAACCAATGGCAGCTGCGATAGGGCCGCGGGGGTGGTCATGCAGATCCCGGCCGAGATAACTCCATCCGTGCCGAAGCGACTGAGCTCCAGCCACGCCATCTTTCAGCTCTGCGGGGCGGCTGCGACTTTCTCTCTCTGGCGTGTATAGGCAGAGGCGACGCCAACTATGTGTAGTGTGCATTAGTACTACTCGCACATCCATCGCTTCTATGTGATCAGTCGACTGGGCGTGCTCCACACGTTGCTACCGTTGAAGGCAAATCCTGCATTGTATACCCGAATCGAAGTCTTCCAAGGTTGTGAGCTGTATCCGGGTTTATGCATAGTTTCGTAATGGAACCTCCTACAGTATGATCGCAATGTGGAAAGTCATTCGATAGGTATGTAAGGTCCGGATCGCAGCAACGCCAGTTTGTGAAGTCGAGAATATGTGCATGTGGTTGCAGTACAGCCTCCTGGAATACGTCTCCATGCCGATAAATTCTGCTAGTATCCAGAAACAGGACCTCCGAGACCTGGAGTAAGACTTAACCGCATAAAACGAACGTCATGGTATGGAGCACGATTTTAGAAGATACATGGCTGATGGACGGTATACGACTCTTCGTTCCAGAGGGTGATGCACAAATCAGCCTCGTGTAGTGAACATGGCCACGGCCGCCCACTACGCTTCTGCTCAAACAGCCCTTTGGCGTACCTACAAACGCCAAACTGATATTATAGAGAAGAACTTCAGAAGCGCAGTAGACGTTAGTTTAATGCTATTTCAAATAGCAGCTCGTAACAAGATACAAACAGGAGGTCGTAACTGCTAGCTCACTAGTCGCCGAGTAGATAACTATGCATTGTTAAGAGCAGGTAGATAATAGACTCCTATAACATGCGTTGCTACTACGTTTCTGTTCAATAAACATTGCCATCACACAGTGTTGCTTAAGATGAGACTTTCCTGCAGCCACCGCCATACTCCCATTTGTAGTCCGGCACCATGCAGTGCCCTCAAACTGTCAATGCTTGCTCGAAAAGCAAGCTATACCAAAGGACTCCCAACTGGTATTGACCCATCGATACTCGTGTGTATCCTCCACGCAAACAAGGTCTGGTTGACTCGAAGAACGCAGAAGGCCTCGTCTTTGTCATACTACTAGTGTCAAAGGGGCGGAGTTGCCTTGTTTGTGGAGCGGATACCCATCGATACTGGCTCTTTGGCGTGAAAGATCCTGTTATGGATGTCGACGGCTGTTGTTTTGGGCCCGTAGCACCAGCTCCGGATGTTGTAATACATTTCGTAGGACTAGACGGCGCTATCGATTGTCACGATGTTGTCGTCCTTCAGATTGGAAGGTGGGTTGATGACATGATGGCATGGTCGCTCCTTCCTTCCTTCTTCAGGATCCGTGCTACGGCCCCGGGGAGCTCTCTGGAGGCCGTCCGGCTGCGCTGCAACCAACATCGAGTGCCAACGTCTTCTGAACACTGCACATCCGCATCTCGCTACGTTGTTAACGCTCTGCGCAGCATGAGGCCGCTTCTCAGGCCATGGCAGCATGTGGTCTCGCAATGTGAACGGTTCCCCCATGTTTCTGCCCGGGGAAGGTTTCGTGTTCCCGAGGTCGAGATCATGATGCGCTACTCTCCGTTCCACCTAGCGTCTTGGCGCGGACATCTAGCGTCGTGGCGCGGACATCTAGCGTCGTGGCGCGGGGCACCGTGTGCACGACAATATTGCTCATCAACACCAGAAAGAATAGAGTGCGCCTTTGACTCAGACTGCGGTCCAGCCCATTCATCAACACCAATGCTTGCGCCGATAGCGACCTTGTGATTACGATGCAGTAAGCACAGCGTAGTTGTCTGGAACAGTGAAAACGTCCTCATGTAGCATGGCCTGCGACGCTTCCGGCCAACTCGGCAAGCCAGTCGCTCTCTGTACGGCATGACGACAGAGTCGTCCTTGCTAATTCGCGTTGCGGTTCCTTGTCCAGGTGTGCAACGTCAATATTGTACCTTCTCGTATTGCGTTCTACGAAGTCCATGGCTTCTGATTGCGAATCGGCAAGGCTGATCCCTTCATCGAAGAGTCTCGACTCTGGCGTCGGTTTGTACACGTCTGGCATAGTAGGCGAGGCTTCTGTATCCATCACCGGGATCGCTGGTTTCACTTACGGATCCTCTCCGCCACCATGAGCAGACTGGCAGAAAAGTGAAGGCATAGCCTCATCGGTGCGATTGCGAGAGTATGGCGATCCAGGCTACGTCATAGGCCGTGAGTAATCGGGAACGCAACACCACATTGACCGAGCCGCTAAATCACACGCGGAGCTCTCAATGTTAGACGGCCCACGCACACTGTACGTCGCGCTCATTGCGGGGTACGCTAATGCAGGCACTCCCGAGGTCGCGCTCCTTGGGTGCCCCTCGGTCCTCCGCGACGACACCACCAACATTAGATCACGACGCATCACCACCAACGTCACCCTCCACATCTTCTGCAGAAATCGCGCTGCTCGTCTTGTCCGGCTTGCGCGATGAACCATCAGACGCGACGATCATCGGCTAGCCCTTCCACCACGCACGTCACGACCACCATTCCATCAACTACGGGCGACGGCAGCCGCTGATCAACGCGTCGCAGGCGCCATATCTCGTCCGAAGTGGACATGCTTGTATAAACCGGGACATGCACCACGCTTCGCTATTAGTGAAAGACGTGGCCAGCTCGCTTGGGTCCGACACGCCGTCGCGTCTGCCGTTATGGGCCGAAGCGGGAGCCACTTCAATGGTTTGTATGCCTCCGGAAGGGACGCTTCAGACCTGGGCGGGCAACGACGCGCTCCGGTAGCTTGAATCACCCCGGCGCATCGCAAGACACAACGCTACTTCCTCTTTAGTCTCACAGCACACAGGCTTGTTTCCCTTGATATACCTAGCGTCATTCCCGTCCTATTCAGAGGGCGCGTCGCTCCGAAGACCCCAAGCATGCCCACCAGCGCACGGCATGTCCTAGAGTCCACGCTACCCCTCGCGAAAGACCACGCCACTTCGCGTCATTGACAACATCGAGAACACCCGACGGTGCACATTCGTGTCTGCGACGAGATGGACGGCTCAGACACACGGTCGCTCTCGTAGCCCGTCAGACATCCGCTGCTACGGCATGGCGGTCCACTGCGATAACTTCGGGTCGCCCGACCACTCTTTCCGGTATATTGGCCTTCATCCATCGCAACATGGAGTTGATGACGCCCAGTTGGCCACGAGCCTTTGGCGTGGAGCTACTCGATCGGTCGCTCAGCTACAGGTCTTGACTAAAGCCTCACGGTAGCGGATGACTGTGTACTCAGAACGCGGCCTGATGTACACTGACTCTGCCACTCTCACCAAGCCATTCACAACGAGTCCCAATGAACCAGACAAACACGCACAATGTCGGCGGCTTGAAGGCTTTCCGGCGCATCGCCCCCACCAACGGAGCAGCCTTCATTGTTGCTATCGCTCTTCACGCGCCCAGGGTCGAAGCACATCATGGAACAGGGCAGCATTGCTAGCGGACATTACCGGTGAGGAGGCATGGATCTGACGCTGTTGCTCTGCCCGACTGGCCAGCCACAAGGGTGTCGGGGCTACTGTGTGCTCCTGCAAACAGTCCGACGACACATGCGACAGCTCAAGCTCAAACTCGCGACCGTATCAGCAGCATGTGTCGGTCGCGACCATGTACATAACACCGCCCTCCTTTCCGCACATCCCCGGGACGCCGACTCGCGCACGAAACACATTCGCCGCCGCCAGCCCAACGGGGGAACACGGGAACATGGAGAGGGAGGAGCCCGGGGCCATACCTTTTACGCGTCTAGACCCTGCCATTGCGTGGACGCGATCTAGGGGGACTGTCACAGGTGAAGCAACCAAACACCGGTCTCGCGATTAACGCATAGCCAGCACCTGTGCCGCAGCAATCATAGTGTTGGATTCTGAAAGACACGAATGACCTGCATCTGAGCCTCGAGAGTGAGCGACTCCTTCAGCAACACGGTCGCCCTGGACATTGCAGCTCGATAGGTGCGCGAGAACATCGCCAGAGGCATCAAGCGGCCCGGGGTACGTCTCACCACGAAGGCTCTCGAATGGGATGCTGACCTCTCCAGCCTTGAGCACCACTCCGTCTCCAGCACCACTTCGCGATACCCCCACCTCATCGCTTCACCATTCAACGCACGTCTCCTTATCGCCCACACTCCAGACACATCATGAGCGAGTCGCGCCGTGGTGAATATCTGGTCACAACCTCGACTGGCATGAGCAGCAGGAAGGCCTTGCCGAGATTCCAGCGGCCCCGGTCCGAGTGGACCCTATGCCAGCTCTTGAATACGGTTGTCGCACTACAACGGCCCCGTGTCCAGGCGCGTCGTTCCAGCTCGTTGGCGGTCACAGATGACAGCAGGGCTATGAGGATACCCTGAAAAGTCTTTGCGAAGTACTAGCAAGCACCGGCTAGCGGAACGCGATCTCGCTTTCTCTTGTGAGTCTATGCGTGGAACCAAGTACGACATGTCACTTCGCCACTCGCCTCGACCAATCTCACCGATCCGCGAACTATGAGCACGAGCCTGCTTGGACCCAAACTTCTACGGCAACACCAGATCGTGTGTTCCACTTCACACCGGATCCGGCGGTAGCTAGGTGGATTACATCATCATAACTCGAGCAGCGCCAGGCTTTGTAGCCGATAACGCGGCAGAAGGCCTTCGTAGAGCTCTAGCGACCGAGCGTCGTGGTTTTCTTCGCGCAAAGGCTAGCTAGCAACATGGTCGTGGAACGGGCTATTTTCTCTCTGGGGTAGCCGACAGCTTATTGCACCATGGTCGGGCTCATCCCTCCACATCCACAGCTTGTCGTCGCATGGCGGCAGCTCAGGCTCATTGCGACAGTGGCGGCCCCACTATATGGCGCGATGATAACACAAGTCCAGCCGAACGTTGAAGGATCTAGGAGCTCACCTGTTGCCTCCTGCAACTCGAATCTGTAATGCTACGGGCTCGAAGCCGTCAATTGCATGGATCCGCGCCGTGCCACAATCTTTTGCAGCTGGTGCAGCTGCAAGAACAGCCCTAGAGCTCTCGAACGTGCTGAAACCTCCCATCCTCTTCTACATACATCTCACTACTCTTCATTTCTCTCCTTTGCGTCGCTGTAGTTTTCTCCGTGACTGTGTGAACTGGCTTCTGATCAATCTCACTTGCCTCCAAATGGCTTCCTGAGGCTCACACATTACATTCGCTGCCCGTCAACCGGGGTTAGCCCTAGAGGGCCTCGCGGGCGCGCTAGCCCACCGACAGGGCGCGGCGCTGTTGCCTAGCACCGGAACTAGGAGTGCTGCTATTCCCAAGCCACCGACTACACAATCTGCGATTGCGAACTGAACCTTGAATCCGCGACACTCTCCGCCATGCGCGTGACAAGGTCTATGGCGAGCAGCGAGCAGCTGTTACCTTCCTCTGCATCCAACCGGCCCCTCGATCAACCCTCCTCACACACCCCGACGCTACCGGTGCCACACCTCTTGCCCAAACCGAGATACCATGAGATTTACGACTTCATCCAGGGACTTCACGACGGCAAAGAATCGGTCAAGTATGGGGATCATAAGTTCGCCGTCGCAGTTCGACGTCGAGACTGGCCTTCACTGGAGAATGAGCTGTTCGAACCATGTGTGGAGAGCGAGAATCTAAACCGGCACACTGCTGGTTGGGCAGGCGACAAAGTCTACTACAACTACGATGACCGCACAAGATCTCTTACCATCAAAATGCGCGGTTACGCGCTTTACGAGTTGGCCAAGGGAAACCTTGGTTCCCGGCTGTGTGAGAAATTGGACGGTGTGAAGAAAGACGTGGAACTGGGTGTAAGCATACTTGATCCAGATCATAGAACGCTCACATGCTCGATCCTCAACGATATCAACTTTTTCGGCCGGTGTCAAACACATATTGGCCGTCAGTCCCTTCGCACGCCTTGTATCTCTTTCAACTACGCACTCAAGAATTTTCCAGGATTCGTCGTTGAGATTTCGCATGGTCACATGGATCTCAGACGAGCAGCGCATGATTATATAGCTCGCAGGAAGGGTAAGTGACATCGCTTGTAAACTACGTGTGGGATATACACTGACATCAAACACCGAGTTGCAGGCAATACCAAGACATTCGTCGGGATTGAGTTTGAACATCGTACGCCTGAGCAACAACGCGTGTTGCGCGAACAGCCTCACTGGGCCACCTACCAAGTGTTTCGTCTTCGTGTCAAGGACAAGAACCTGGCGGTTATAGACGCCGGCACTCGTGTCAAGTTCCGAGATGCTAATGGTGTCATCTCGCCAAACGCCAAAATCCCGTTCTCTGTAGCCGACTTTGTAGCCGATTCTGCGCAGCCAGATACAGTCGATCTTCATACTCTACAGCTGGACTTTACGCACCAAGAGCTTCACGACATCTTCTCGGACGCAGAAAATTGTTCACGCATCGTAGACGAGTATAGCGACAAGATGCGTTCTGAAAGGAGGCTGGAGTATGAATCCTCGGAACTGAGCGATGCGGATAGTGATTCCAACACTTCTGATTCTAAGGATGTCGGCACCGATGGGAACAACAAGGACCAGGGCGATTCTGATATCCTCAGCCATGTCGATGAGAACCTCAGCGAGCATGGCAGCCCCAGCGCCACGATTGCCACTTCACCGGCCCCTGCACGTGGCTTACCCCCTCTCAAGAAGCGGAGGCGCGATGGTCCTGGCAACATACAGATAGGCGAGATCAGAAAGAGCTGAAGGGTGGTTGGACCCTCTGGGTCGGGCGTACAGCCTCTCGCGCGTGGGTGATAATCACGCTTATAACCCTACTGGCTCGTCATCAAGGCGGCCTGGTACACGCTTCTTTCTGTTACACGATACCCAGAGTTCGACTTGAGCTCAAAAGGCGCGACTCGCGGATCATGAGGTACCTGATACCATGACGGGATTGTCACAGAAGTTTAACTTTCATATGATATCGCGGTGTCCACATACGATGGGTGACTTCCACAACGCAGTCCATGACGTGCGCATCAAGTGAAGACCTCTTTCTCATCCCTTCCATTATTTAAACGGCGGATTCAGTCATCGTGTATCTCGTGTGTGTTGCGGGAGTCATTGCGACACCGACTTCTACGAACAAGTCTCCTCTTCAACGATAAATTGCTCATGACATTTAGATGTGAGCCTGGCACGATCTTTGCCCCGTTACCAAGATGTGAAGGCTGAGCTGTCACATGCTTATCGGTAACGGCAGTGGAGACAATGTTGATCAACGCCATCATATTGTTTACGCTCTACTCATAGACAAGTTTTTATAATTGGTGACAAAGAAGTAGATGCATAGACTGAAGGAGATCTTGAGCTAGAGGGAGAAATTCCACAGAGAGCCTACGTTCCAGGGGAGTATTGGAGCAACGACAAGAACCTGAATCGAGTTCTGCGCTTGCACGACAGAAGACGCGACAGTATCACAAGATTGGCTCGATGGAAGGCGACGCCAATCGGAGGAAGGAGCTGGTCGGATCAAAGAGTCATGACGCCACGAATTCACGAATGCTTCACTGATAGGGACTGAGAAGGTACTAGAGTCTTAGTCATCGCCATCAGCGGTTGGTGAGCTCTCCAGTGCGCGTACAAAAGCGACTGCAAATGCCAGCATCATACACGATAGATGTTACACGACATGTATCGAAGACCCTGTGTCGCGGTCAGCGACAGCGTGTCGACACGCAAACCGTAGACATCTCCTCCGTGCCTCCATATGAACAGAGTCGACTTTGCCTTGCTAGCATACTTGAACCGTAAAAAATAAAGGGTTTTGCTGCATTAAGCAGCACTAGGACGTGGTGGTTGGCTTTGAACAAACAGTCCTGCGACGGGATGAAGAGCTTACCGCGCGCCCCATCGTTACTTGCGCATCCAGCCGACGTCGTTTGAGAGCGCTGTCCGGAACGAGAGCACACCTGTCAAGCCAGACGCCCCGCTTTCCAAGCGTCACGAACTCTCTCCAGATGTCTGATGGGCTGCCCAGACTCTGCTTCACCTACAGGCTTTGCACCCATCCTGCCACGGCTCCCGTGATATGCACAAAGATGGGGCATGACATGGTCGTGCTCATATCGTGGTCGTGATGAGGGCATACTGTGCGTCGCAGTGCTTGAAGCGGAGGTATCATGTAGTCTTTGTCGGGTGCGGCAATCGAGAGCTGGCTGCGGGGATACGGACGGGCATGTAGGGATACTCGTGTTGGCATATAAGCACGCAGCGGCGTGTGATGTGAATGCGGGCAAAGCGGCGGGTTGTACGTGACAGCAATCGCGCAAACTGTAAGGGAAAGCAGCTACATGGAGCATCCGTCGGCGAAGACGAGACCGAACACAACACGTGTTCCTGCGATCCCAACGACACACCTCTACCTGAGCGAAGGTCTGCCGAGTCCAGCGTCCCAGAGTCCATCTCTTATGACCGCCAGTTTCTCCAAGGTGTGCTCCGACAACTACTGTGCGGCCCTTACACCGATCGCGAAGGCGAGAATCTCGCTCATTGGAAGACTGGGATCGATATGCTGCGAGCAGTATTTCCAGCTTCACAAAGCTTTCCATCAGATCAGCCACATGACATCGGCGAGAAACCGGCTTCCCTAGATAGCGCCTCGAACCTCTCTCGCAACCATTGGGTTTCCACCTCTGCTCAAGAACTCGGTACTTTCCTCAAACAAGGTCGTGCTCTGAACGCGCATACACCGACTTTGCGGATCTCCAATACCTTTGAACGTTTCCAAGATGCTGAAGCAGCTTTCCTTCGCTTCGCACAGCACCGCGAAGTGAGTTTGATGTACCAGAATTGGCAGATTCTTGGCGGTAGTACCCCAGAGATGACCGCTCAAGACTTTTGCAAGCGATACGAAGATCGCATGTCAAAGGAGAAGCGCGCGACCTCCGACGAGTTTAGAAACTTTTTGAGCATCTCCGGAGCAGCTCTGGAGCACGTCGTACCAGGGCCAGACTTTCTTCGGGACCTTGGATACAGCTTGCTCAATGATCTCAAGGTTCAGGTTCATCTCGACGAACAATCTCAGTTTGGATCAGCCGGAGGCAAAGAGACAAAGACGCGAACAATCGACTGCCAGGCCTGCCTTCAGTTCGTGTTGTATGGAGAGCGGTTTTCATTCTCTGGGTGGCACCTGGATGTACTAAATGGAACATGGTTGACAACCATCACCGGCTTCCGTGCCTGGTTCATATATACTGGACCATGTACCAAGAAGGAACAGAAGGAACTAGAAACCTCGGGGGCACAGTGGAGACCAGCTGCTGAACATGTTGAAATTATTCTTCTCCGCCCCGGCGACACCCTCATCATGAGACCTGGTCATCCGGTAGTACACTGCGTCCTTACATTGGACGACTCTATTGCACGAGGAGGCATGATTTGGTCAGCAGCCGACATCGGCAGAACTATCAAGAACATCAATTACATCATCCAGTCGCCAATGGCCACAAATGAAGACATACTTCGGCAATTCTGCAATTATCTGGATGCGCTGTATCGTCATGTTCAGGAGGGGACACCAGCAAATACGAGCGCGGAATACGCACGTCGATTACAACATCTGGTGTACTCTTCTAGCGACCTGGAAAGCATCGCAAACCTCATCAAGCAGCTAAAGGACCGCAAAGTTCTATCTTGCGCTTGTGCAAAGACATGTGAAATCCCGTCGCAGAAAGACTTTGACCGTTCGGAGAAGTTTGTGAAGCAGGGCAATGACGAGAAACGGAAAGAGGATCAGAACAGATTTTGTCCGTGCTGGTGTTCTGGAGAACGTGTTCATGCTCGGGGCTGCAATAGGTGGTGTCATGCAAAGAAGAAGCTTGCTTGCATGGTGTGACGGAATGCATTCGGATCAGTGCGCGAATGCTCGTAGATAAAGATGCTCAAACCACTAGACTCATCGGGTAAAACATACGACCGCTCGTTGTGAAGGTGCTTCGTTGCCGGCCTAGTGCCTGTCAGAACCTTGGAACGCTTCCACGTCACGATATTCGCCATTCGACCGTTGGCGCCACTGGGCTCGTCGCCTGCAACTTCCCTGTCCGTTCGCACCTGTCTCTGCCTCACGCGTTACCATGTGGAAGGTGATGGAATCTTCGTCTCCCGAGATATTGGTGTGGTGTAGAAGCTCATCTTCACTCTCATCGCCAAGGTCGATGTTTCGCGGATCAAAAGTACTGACGTAGACCAGTAGTACGGACTGATCAGCCTCATATCTTTCGAAACAACGTACTGGTTGCGGACGAGCGTTTCCCTGCCCCCGATCTTCCTGACCCGCCATTGTCTGCTACTCTCCACATTGGCGCGGCCTGAATCTCGATAGACCGCCGTTGCGATGTTGCGCGGGTCGGCGTCGACGCTTGGCGGTTGCATCAGCGCCGAAGCCTGCTGACCACAGCTTGGTTGTAGCCCGGACTTGCGTCGACTCGAGTGTCTGAGATGCCGCTGCCATGGGCGTTCTGAACACGCTCGTGCTTGACCATGGTAGCGGGTCATCCTTGGACGCTGTGAGTGTGCGCGCGCCCGTCGTCTGCCATCAAGGAGCTTGAGGGGTGGGGTGAAGTCAACCAATAGGAGCCAAGCTAACCTCCGGGGTCCATCTGGGTGGGCTACCAGTGCGGAACCCCCCCAGGCCTGATTTGTTCTCTGTCTTTCGCGCTCGAGCCTGAGGGATCTGTTCGCCACATGTTGGACGGCAAGGTGTATTTGCTACGATGCTCATGTGTTGGCGTTCGAGCGCTGCGCAGCATCTACCCCATTCTGAAGACTCCGATTTACAGTTTAGCGGCTGGCCCGCGCGGCCCCGCGCTGACCGCGAACGACCCAAGCCCGGACCCTCGATACGCTCTCGTAAGCCCCTATGCATTTTGGCCTCTGCTCGCGGGATCTCGGGACAGTCAATGACGGCAGCCGTCTTGATGGAGCTATCTCGTGACGGACAAGGGGAAGGTGAAGCCCTGGTTTCTCAACCGACGTCATCACTCAGCATTGTGGGGATCTGGACCGGACGGCGAGCGCCCGATACTCCAGGCTGCTGAAGCAACGGATTCTGGAGAACACGGCGCCCTCGTGATCCTGGGTAGTTTTACAGATCGCCAGCAACAGCTTTATGAGCTGTTCACGTTGTCCAACGAAGGTGGTTCTCGGTGTCATATGCCACCACATGACGAGGACGAACAAAGCCCGCCCTTCACTCTTTGGGGTTGTCATCCGCGGTTTGAGGGCCTTGTACAAAACATCGATGCCGGCACATGGGTCGCTCCTGGCGACTGGGCCGGTGGCTGTTCTGTTACCAACGACCTGATCGAACACTTCCCCCGGGCGAGCAGCTCGCATTTCGTGCAGGATGGCACCACTCGGTACCCCACCTTTGATTTGGTCTCGCTCGAGATCATTCATACGAACCTGAAGGATATCGCGGTACAGCTGCGCGCTTCGTGCCCGCAGGCCATCATGGATCAATTGTCCGCGACCCTGGAGCACCTTGACCGATTGATCCATGGAAACCAGGAGACAGAGACTGTCCACGACGGGGCCAGCATCGGCTCCCTCAATCTGAGTGACCTTATTCGGGAGCCGTTACCCGATCTAGAGGTTGCCGACAATGCCAGCATGCACGCCTCGGATGACGAGGAAGTTACTCTTTACGAGGGCGAAACCCAATACCTTCAAGCAGTAAACGGTGGGGCCACCAATGAAACCTACAATCTCTACCACGTGCTCATACAGTCAGATTTTGAAGACAATGCCAGGATCCTCGAGCTTGGTGATGCGGAGATGGCTGCGTACGAGGGCGACACGGACGAGCCTTCAACGCTTTCACTTGATTACGACTTCATCTACGCCGACGACATGGACGCCCAACCAGTCCAAAACCAAGTCGATGCCAGCGCGGTGCCTACACCATCCAACACCGGCCTTCTTCAGCAATTCGAATCAATGAACGTTAACGACTGTGGAGAAGAGGTCTCGTCCCCGACCAATGGCCCACTTACCCCTCATGACCATCACGGCCCATCCGTAAATCAGTCCCTCGGTACCGACAGCACCGAGTCTGAACTTGGGCCTGGATCTGGCGACGATGAAGCCGTCATGTCGCGCTCTGACCTCAACCATGACCCTCAGCGGAGGCATCTTCCCGTGTGCGACATCCGCCACCATGTGTGCACATCAAGGAACGGGTGGACGTGGGACTAGTAACCTTCTACCCACCACGTTGGTGGGTTGTTTGTCCAGAAGCCTGCAGTACGAGCTAGATTGGATGAGAGGTTGACATGCCATGCGCGAGTTCGGGTAGTACCTAAGCTGGAAGGGGTGAGGGGTTTGAAAGGTATACAAATTGCGAATGGGAACGAATTCGACGGCAGAGACGGCGTTAGGTGCTCATTGGCGTTGGCGTTGGCGTTTTTGCTTTCTCGATCAGAAGACATGTAGCTTGCGACGAAACAGGAAAATGATCGTAATGGTACTCAAGTACAAATGTAGCATGTGATCTCCTGATACCTCTTCCGTTGGTGTACCAGCCAACGTCATCTTGTTGGTTCGCTCGGAAGCAAGCCGCACTTCCGCATCTATCGCCTCACCCGTCCTCGCAAGACTGTCTTCAGCACTTTGCGCAAAGCATGACTCTTATTCAAGCAAGCTTTTACAGAAGTTCCGTGCTGCTCTTTTGACTAAGCCGTGGAAGATGTCGAGCAATATGGACCAAATGAGATACGCCCTCTCATGTTCTGGATGGCTGATACCAAGAAACTCTCCTGAATCAAGATGCACTACACTGAATAGTCGACCGTGTTTCTGCGCACAAGTCGCTGCAACCTTTTGGTGGCGAATATCGACTACACAATGCAGACGGCGAGGACCATGTAAGCGCGACGAGCTCATTGAGCTAGAATCCGAAAGTCAGGCATGGAGAAAAAATTGATGGTCGAAACAGCCAAGTATCATCATGATAGAACCTGATGCCTATGGATGAAAGAAAAGCACATGGTAAAGTTAGGACAGAAAGCTCACAGTATGACGGGGACGGGAATGGCGTTCAGATGCTCAACTGAATTCGTGCTAGATCTAGAGGCAAGGCTCATCACTCGAACGGTCTCTGGAAGCCCCACGCAAGATTCTGGCATTGGAAATGTTCCCATTTTTAGCCAGTAAACCTCATGTTGCTAGCTCGTCACCCTGAGCTTTCCGTGTACTGCATCATGAGATGGTCGGCACAAGAGAGCGGCCGTGGATCCAAATCCAGAAGGATGCGTGAGAGTAGCATGGTAAGTTCAGTAAGCGTTGAAGCACTTGTCGGCTCCAGGTTATCGGCCCCTGAATATGCGGCTACCCGCACGTGGTGTGATGGCACAACACAACCTCTGCCCTAGGGGGTGAGAGACTGGATCGGTTTGGCTACGTGACATGCGCAATGGGCAAGGTTAAGCAATCCTACGACTTACTTGCTGTATCGAATCTACAATGGCTCCCTCCGTTTCCTATGGAGGCAAACCCAGACGGTGCGATTGGATCGTGAAGGCCTTCAAAGACTTGGGCACAAACGCGTCCTGATACCACAAGGGCGTCTATAACCGGAAGAAGGCGCTTCTTAAGGGCAAGGTGAACACACGGTCGAAAGCGCTAGGCTGGAAGAGACAGGCTGGTCGTCCTTCTCATTACCTCCACTTGCCAGTGTACTGTGCCAATAGCCTTTTAATTAGCGCCCCTAATCAACGTACTAGAGATGACGTATGGGGCTGCTGACAAGCCTTTATGCTTTTCTAAACCTCGGAAGACATCGGCCTACCTACCTTAGGATGGCATTGGTCGTCTCGAAGCTTTTATATTGAGGCGAAGTAAAGAGTCCTTAGGCAGATATAGCGTACGTACTCCCTTTGTAAGGCCTACAAGGAGAAGATGGCTATGTTTGCGTGTGTCGAGAGATACCCATAGTGCGACGGCAGACACTACGGCACCTGTTAGTCGAGACGGCGCAACCTACCGCGCCTTTAGAGACAGATTAGAGGGTCTCGACCATCGTTACACCATCTTCCTTTCCTGTTTCTCTTTCCTAAGTTGAATCGGAGGGCGCTTAGTTGTCGACGCTTGATGCCGCCACACGCATCATGAATCGCTGAGAAGCAGCTTGAGCTGTAAAAGGGCCACAGTCAAATTTCAACTAGTTATAGTCCTACTTTTCGCTTTTCGTAGCCCCGATTAGGGACACGTGAAGACACTGGCCTGTGGTCAGGCTAACAGTTTGCCCAGTCGGTGCGCATGCGAGGTTGTCCATGGAGAGAACGGTCAGCGCTCAGCCTGTTCGCAGCTAGCTTTGTGCATATCAGTTTATAACGACGCCAGCAGTCGTGTTGTTCCTCGGAGAAGTTGGAGTTGTCGGTGTGTGTCTGAAGCCTGATGTCGGCCTCGTGCTGGGTTCACCGAGAATGGCAGCAGTTGAGATCGTCTTCGCCGGTGGGCACATTTGGCGCGCGGTCGCTGTTCAGGTACATTGCGCTCGATACGTGTACGATATAGCTACATAAGATGGCGTCACTCATACGCGGTTCGCAAACCAGTGGCGGCTGTGGCTATCAGCGCAAGCACTGCATGTACCGCTCTCGTCCCGACGCGATAGAAATCTCACACGGGCACAGCCTTACAGCATTCAAACAGCCACTTGTCCGAGAAGGGTCGCGTATACCGGCACAAGCGCTCCAGCTGCCCTGCTAGCCCCGGGTGTGGTCGCACCTCCTCATCTGCTCATGACGGCCGAAGGCTCAATTGCTGCCGATGGGTGAATGTGCCAGGTGTATATGCATGGTGTTTTCGAGGTTGGGGCCGTGTGGTGACAGCTGCGGCGGGCTGCATGGGCGATGCAATGCGCCTCTCGATTCAGCTACAGCATGCGAGGCGGAGGTATGCGAGGCGGCGATATGAAACAGGCGGCGGTGTAGTGAGGTATTGAAATATGAGGGTCGTCGTGATGTCGCGGGGTAGTTGGCGCTTTCTCCGCGCGGCTGGTGGTGGTGGTGGTGGTGGTGGTGGAAGTGCTGGTGTTGGGGTTGCGCGGCGGATGCGGGGCAAGCCGTGATGCGAGGTGCACGCTACTCCTAGAGCGGCATGGCCTTGATCATCCATCATTCACACGTGATCATCCATCATTCACACGGGCTTCGAGAGCGATAGCCATGCCTTTTCTCTCGTGAGTCCATACGTCTTAGTGACATCCGCCACATCTCACCCTTTCTCCTGTAGGCGCGCTTCGTACTCGCCAGGCTCTCCGTGACCTTATACCCCCTCGCCGACGACGACGACGACGACGACGACGACAGTCTCCAACGCTTAACCGCCCCTACAGCAATACGCCCTGTCCGATAATTCGTCGCATCCAATAATGCACTATCTGGGAGAACTCCCCATGCCCACATGCGAGCGCCACGGCATAGCAAATCTCTTGCACTTCTCCAATTCTAGAGGGTCTGCTAAAACCATCTGGCGGCCATGGGGCTGCGCTAATACGAACATCGACTGCCAAAGGCTTCTGCAAATTGGTCGCAGCAGCCCAGTCGGGCAGCAAGTCATGCACCGCCATGAATCCCTCCCTTGCCAATGATGAACGCGGGGTGCAGCATCCCCTTCTTCCATGACCACCTCGGCACGCGTCCTGCCATCTTTGACTGAGCTCGCCTCCCATGGCCTTCTTGAATGCGCGCCAATCCGTATGACTCGGGCTGTCAAACCCGCACAACACAATACGTCGCACTGGTCTGGTCGCTCCAACGATGCCGCTTGGCAGCACTACTTGTACAAGTATCCGTGTACGGCCACCGACCCATCTCGAGTCCATCTTGCTGACGATCCAGCCTAGGCCTCACCACCAATCGCACACGCTCCCGAACGGCTTCACGAAAGCCATACGACTTTCGCATCAACCGCAGAGCTCCCGCACACCAAAAACACCAGCGCCCATGACTCCTCCGACAGCGCCGATCGAAGGCACAGCCAACACCCCTCACACAAACTTTGTCGCGCGTTGACCGTCTTACGACTCGGGACGATTGGCTGGCACACTGAACATGGAGGTGAACGGTGCGGCGTGGTGACTCAACGAGGGCGAGGATACCCGCGCCGACGTGTGGTCCTGGAGCGCACCGGGTCATACAATCACGAAGACGCGAAGTCGGCCAGCGTAGACGCGTCTCAAGCTTCCCAAGGAGATCAACTATAACATGTCGAAGCAACGCGTACTGAACGAGTAGCCTGCTTCAGTCCAAATCGAAAGCACAGTCCCCTGATCGGTGAGGCCAGAAGAGCAAGGCCAGCATGCACGACTACTTCGTCTCGCATCACCCTGTTCGCCAAACCCGACGCCGAGTGGAAGGTCGTCTCTGCTTCTTTGAGAAGAGCACACCGGCCACATTAACTTTGACGACTCATACGAAAATCGGTGTAGTATCTTCTTCTGCTTGCTAGAGGAGTAGCGGATCAGCTGCATCAACTGGGATACCTTACAAGAGACATACTGGGCTGTTTTGGGAGTCGGCTCTTCGCTTTGGACTCGCGCAACTTCAACGATCATGTGCATGAGCTTCTCGTTGTCGGTTCTAAGTGAGTCACGGGCGAAACGCTATCATTGGCAGGCCTGGGGCGGCAGGGTTCGTTGTTCAGAGATGGAAAGACGCGCGTGCGCATCACGCTCGACCTCACCAACAAGGACGACTTTCGCACTTTCCCGCGAGGACATCTCAGTGTTTCTTCGAATCCAACGCGTCCCTCGCTCCTTGAGTGTATGATCGATGGCATTCGCGCCTTCGAACGATCGAACGGCTTCAGCACGAGTGTTCTGCGAACCGGTCCACATGGTTGCGGTCGTGGGTAAGGCACAGCCAAGTGTTGGCTAGCTCTCGTGGGCAAATCATGAAGGCTTTCGGAACTCGTGTCGAGCTTCCTTTGGCGGGATGATCTCGCGTCTTTCGCGCGTAGCATCTTTTAGTCGGCTCTCGTAACGGGTCAAAAACCGCGATAATAAATCGACATGATCGACCACAACTTCACTACGCACGAAGGCGACTGAGTTATCAAAGTGAAACGTTGGGGCGGAGAGCACGGCGCGTTACGAGCTGAGATGCTTCTGTCATGTGGGTGCAAGTGGTGTTGACATCTTCGCTCGTGGCTCACATCGTCTCTTGCGACGCGCCTTGCGCGCGTGAAAAGGGCGACTTTCCGGGCTTCTGGATCACCAATAAAGACAAGCAAAGAGCAATCTTTCATTACTTACTTATGTATTGCAGTCATGTCGTAAATGCTGTGACATATGCTCTTCAAGGCGATGCAACAGATTGTGGTAGTGTTGCTAGATACGCTGTCTCTTTCCGTCTTCACCTGGGCAGCCCGCAATTTGAATTAACTTTCGTTGCACCGACCCGCACACTCACCGACTGACGTTATCTTCCGACTCTTTCTGGTACGCGCTCACTATTTACGCTAAGCCTTCCTGGTTGCCAATTATCCTCTGTCACCTCACGCGCTGGTCTCTTCTCACCATCATGCGGCCTCGTCTCGCTGTGCCACCTCACGCAACCTAACCATTGTGAACCGCAATGCAACATGAAGCAAGACTCTGGGACCAGCAATCCCGGACACCAAGGGTCCGTCCGCAACAGGCTAAAAGACCTGATGAAGGGCATCAAGTCGACAGCTTGTCGGCAGATCAGCTTATCCAATCGGGGTCCGGCCTTCCTTGCAACGAGCGGAACTGCAGCCAAAGAACCCGAGCGTGACGTTGGGGTGATTATGGATATGAGTTCAGAGCGGCTGTTGATGGAGGCAATCAACAAGGCGACTGGTGGGTACGATCATGGTGAAGTCTACAAGAACATGACATACGGCTTGAGTGGTGAACGGCGCTACCAGCGTGCTCGCGCTAGTTCAGGCCTCTACAAGATCGAGAGTGACCAAAAAAGGGACTACAAAAGCAGCGGTCAGCTCTCGGTCTGTATCACCCCCCAGCGTAATCGCTACGAGGAGCGCGATCGTTCCTCCCACTACCAGGACACGATTCAGCGCTACCAGCCTATCAACTTCGATGAAGAGACGAGGAACTTCGACCGCTTGCGCGAATGGCTGGATACTGTTCCGCTGGATCATGTCGCCTTGAGCGCGGACACGGAAGAAGATGGAGAGGATGAGAAGCTGAGCGATGACATCAACAGGCATCTGAACGATCACATCAATCGAGTGACCAGAGACTACAGACCTGGTGAGACTATTGCCCGGATCAAGGATGTCATGGATGGAGGCCACCGATACCATCGCGCTCGCCAAAGCGAAGAGAACAATCGTGCCACGGGCAATGATCAGGCTGCGGTCAACTATTCAGTAAACAGCAACCACCAAGGTCCAAGCGACAGTCATTGCGCATTCCAATTTGGCCACGAGACTTGGGTCAACAGCAGCAGTGATCAACGTGCAGCCTACGAGCATCAACATCATGAGTTGTACTACCATGCTCAGTAAGCGATGCGCACGCGAACACATCATGTCTACGGCTTCGACTACGATAAGAATAAGGAGGGGTATGGGGAAGGCCGTCTCGAATGGATGTAGGTCAGGTTTCCAGAAACGCTTCGATAATACAAAACTGACTCCAGACTAGCCTGTTCATCGCCTCCGTCTCATCTACATCTGTTCTTCCAACCTTTCGTCTCCCGGCTAGACCCCAACATGTACGGGACTACGGAACTTTGGCTTCATCGAGAACATGGCAGCGCATATCGGAGGAGACGAAATGCGGGACAAAATTAGGAACGCTTTCTGTCATCTGTTAAAATAGCTCAAGTCGCACGAAGTTTGATGCAGACAGGGAGCAGTGATGAAGTCGCGCTCATCTCGGTGGTTACTGGAAACGTTGTCAACAGAGACAAGGATATCGCAACTGTGAGTGACTCGAAACTTGACAAGGCAGCGTATGTACATCTTGGAGGCGAAGAAGCCTATGATCTCGGGGAGTAAATAGTCATTTGATTGGCTATACTCGCCGTTCCACAGGGACTGTCCAGGCATGCAGGTATGTCATGGAGTTGAGAAGTTCCGAGTTCACTGTCCGTGATGTCGCTCTTGCGAAGCGCATTCTTGAGCTTCTTTTCCTGGTTGCAATACCAGGCATTTCACTGGCAGCATGTCTAGGTGGCCTCCATGGCGCGCTCGTGTAGCCTCGACAGATGTACTCGGTGCAATTAACCCGGTCAAGTGGATCGCAAAGGCTCCAAGACGCACGCATCGATGCAACTTTCCAGTCTGACAACCCGCTCATCTCATGACAATGGCCTCATACCGATCCGCTCAAGATCTGTAGGACCAGTAGGGCATCGTAGTCTTTGTTGTATGCTTGGGGCACGGCCGCATCCGAAGTTCCTCTCGGAAAGAATAGAGTGCGCCTTTGACTTAGACTGCGGTCTGGTCCTGGGTTGGGCTGGATCTTTGAGATGGTACTTTGGTATACGGTATAATTGCAATAGCTTTGATGTTGTTCGCTGGAGTGCTGTCTGGTGTGTCACCGCAGTACCGTGGTCGCCGGCGGGGCTGATGGGAGTTCCTCTCGCTCTTCCGGGTCGGGGTCGAGTCGTGTGTGAGCACTCAGTCGTATGACAGCCGGTCGCTTAGCGTTGTGGAAGTCAACGGGGCTCGATGGTAAACGTGACGTCGAGTCGAAATCGAGTAGCGGCCGTCAGTCCATGTTCGAGAGCTAGTGGAGCGGCGTCTGCCCCCAAGTTGAGAGTACCTAGGTACTTGGAGGCTTGTGGTGAGTTGGATGGTGGAAGCAGTGGTGACCCAGTCACCGGATGTCGCGACGAGCCATAGCTCATATCCGGCCGGAAATGTTGTTGCGCGTGTCAGTTTGGTCGAGGAGAGGAGTCGCGGAGTGCTGGGCGGTTGCGCCCGATCGAGTGAGCCGTTCACGCTAACGCCTTAGCGTTCTCAGGTATGCGCGCCCAAGCCCAGGTGAGGGGGTCAGACCGCGCAGGCCTGAGAACACACATCGCTAATCCTGACTCCGATGCACCTGTGGACGTCGGCCTCGCTGGAATGCGCAGCACCAGCAGAGACGAAGGCACTGCAGCCATATCTCTGCGCGCCTTTATGCGACGCATATAGCAATGGCCATCTCCACTGCGGCGCCCAGCTGTGCTATTCACGGGTGAAAAGCTTCCTGAACGCCAGCGTACCCGAGCGGGAGGCAGCCTCGCAACCAAGAGAATAGCCCCACAGGAGACGACCCGTGGAGGTGCAAGAATGTGAATGGGCATGGTGAATTGGTTCCAGCGAAGGAGGCGTTCAGCGCTACTATTGGGGTCTTGCACGCAACGGTGTCTGCGGCAGCTGCTTTGAAAGACAGGCTGCCATAAGTACGTTGCCACTTTCACGAAACGAGGCGTGAGGGAAAATTATGTCAATGTCTCCCGCAACCGCAAGTGCCAATCGAACTAGATGCACGTAGTGGCTGCAGTGCTATCGTTCGCCAGGGACAGTCAGGGCTCCGCCAATACCAAACCTGCTTCAAGTGTCGGTACTAGCGGCGCATTATGGCTCGCGTAGCTGCTCAGTGAACAGCATGTGTATATGTAGGGCTTCCAGTCGCATTGCAATACAAAGCCAGAGTTTCTTTCCCAAACTTCGTGAGTGCTGGGTGTGTAGCAGGATTGTCATTAGTATGCAAATCGGTTTATCGAACTACCTATGCCACATGCACAGCACCCACACGCAAAGAACGACGAACAAACAAAGCAAGAAGGCCATGAGAACTGCACAAACGATGGTCGAGTACGACTGCATCCTTATCTCCATAGTCTGCGTCCATTGAGAATGGAGACAGTGATGGCAATCGTCTATAGTTATAGAAGCTTTCTGCAGCCGTCGTCGCCCTGCGCGAGCAAACAAAGTAGACTGGAAGGCGGCTCCGAACGCCCAAGATCGATCCTGGATACGAGAATAGATGGTCTTTGACGCGCCGCATGGAGAGCTCAGAGCGTGTGTAGTTCTGGTAGCGGTGGACGCCTCATCCTGCCCAAGGCAAGGTAGACACCACCTCTAGGACTGCAGGCGCGGTTGAAGCTTCCGGTGCGGTTGAAGGTGGTGTTGGCAGAGCGGGGCTGTCCGCCAGGCGCAAGGTGATGAACGTTGTGCAACGAGACAAGAAATAATTTGACAGTTTGACATCTGCGTCGACTGTGAAGATGAACACCGCCTGCTTCATCGAAATTAAGCGTGTAAAAAAATGGTGGGTTATGTCTTCCGTATGCTTGTAATGTTAGCTACGTCTGCTCTCTTCCTAGCGTGTGCTTACATGAGAGGTAAGGATGCCGTTCAAAAACGCTTGGTAGGGCGCTACCGTGTGAACGTCGTTCCCGATCACTATGGTGAGGTGATCTGGCGTGTACTGGAGCTTTGTAAGGCGAACAAATAGATCCCTTCCATGAGCTTCGGATCCAGTGACCGAGAGGCAGGTGGTCAACCTTCCGTTCGACGCGGCCATGGTAGCAAGCCGGTTTGCAAGAACCTTTGCGTACGTCCCAGCCTCAGTTCCTGTTTCCGCTCGTACTACTGCCACCATTCCGTCATGAGGCTCCATGGCGGCTAAAGTACTGTCCTGGATGTTATGTGTGGTACCAGCCCAGATGGGATCTGGTAGCACCTTCTCCTGGTAGAACGGTCGGGGCGGTGGGAGTGGGGACGACCTTGGCATCGCAATTGATGTGATAGAGTATGCTCGGCAAGCTGTTTCGAACCGACTGGATACGATGAAAGACCTGCCGCTTCAGTTTAGCTCCGTAAGACGTCTTTGAAGTGGACAGAAACGCAGAGAAAACTCACTCGCTAGTATGTCGAGATCTAACAGTCCAGATGAGAGATGAAACTTGGACGAAATGGTCACAGAATAGCTGATCCAGAGTAGCCTAGGTCGGTATCAGGCAATAAGAGGTGCCGCACTCAATGATCATGCGTCAAAGAACGGAGTGGCAACTCGCGATATGAAGTTATCGAGGGTTCTTTTGGCCGTGATAGAACGTTACGTGTCTGCATTCCTACCTCTTATAAGAGTGAAGGATGCGGTCACGTAGCGACAAGTCTGGGCGGGGTGCTGATGGGTCCAGTCCGAGAGACAAACAATGCCAAATGAAGCCAAACAAATCTACTGCCACACAGTCACGGCACCTACTTCCAATTCCTTTGACTTCATCAATTACTATGGCAGATCAAAAGACTCCACCCCGCTTTGAGAATCTCCTGACAAGATTGCCTCACCAGCGGTAACAACTGGTGGCAGCGGGGCCTTGCGCGAACGATGGAATTGATGGAAAGATGGGCTCGCGCCGCGTTCGCAAATTCTGTGGGAGGTAAGGCGGAATATTCATAACACGTGTCGCTGAAAGACATGTGCCCGTGCAAACACCGTCTTCCACCGTACCATTGGGCCTTTCCTCAGGACTGTCTATTGTCGAAAGGTGGTGTCATATATGACACTACCGATCATATGCTTGCGGATACGTCATCCAGTACACGTGCGTTTGCTCTCTTTCGGGAAAGCAGCAAAATACGTCCCGGGTGCTCTTCATCACAGAGAAGACGCGTACATCTCTGACCATACATCCTATAGCGCAATGTTCAAGATTAGTGACTTAAACTAACAGATGCGTTCTCGTATTGGAAGAAGCGTTCTCACTATGAGAATTGGCTGTCCGCGAAAAGTCCCGGAGAATACCGGAAAAACTGAAAAGTACCTGGAGGTCGCTACCAGATTTGGGAACACTCGACTCGCACTATTACGTCTAGGGCTACCTTTCACGACTCAATTGCGTTCATATACTTGCTTACTCGAGGAGCCGAACGCCAACTGTGAACGCGCAGCTTGATCTCGGAAGTCTGGGCAGCCGCAGCCAGAGAGCATTGGTGAACCTCTACGCCATGTGTGTTAGCAGATTGCATGGGCGATGAGGCCTGCAGCCTAGACAGGCGCAAACGAAGCTTCTTTCAATGACAGCGTGACAGCCCAAGCGGAAATGCTGCAGACTTCGCTCGAGATAGCAGTATTGAGCCCGACGCCAACCGGCGGGGACACTCATGCATCTAAGTACCAGGACGACGCTGGAGGTTCAGCTTGCAGTCGGTACAGGGATTCTACAGCACTGGAGTGCAGGAAAAGCTACGTGGTGGATATGCGATCAGTGAGGCGTTGGGCAAGCACAGGGTGGTGGACGTTGCCATGGCGTGGGCGACGGTGGGATGGGTGTCGGTGTTGGCGTGATGTGGGGTATCGTGGGGCGGCGGGACCGGCCAATCGGCGGCATCCGAGTCGCGCCTGCCATGTCGAGTATGAAGACGCGTTGGCCTTCCCTCCATGTCCACAACGCCGGACCATGGATTGCCCGCGGTTCATTGCCGGTCGAGATTTATCGAATAACCAGGTCGCCGTTGACAGTCTCACACCAAAGAGTCGCTGAGCTCTCACAGGCATCTCAGCGTCTGCAGTGATGTCACATGACCTGACCATCATGCGATAGCCGATACAGGTACGCGCACAGCGGTGGCGGTACTGCGAAGAACGCAAAGCTGACTGACGGCGCAGTGCATAGCTATGTATTGAATGCCGGCACCTCGCTTTCTCTCTAGCTACGACGCTCCAGAGTACGATGCGGAGGCCGGCAAAGAGAATGCCTCGCCCAGACGACCGCCACGAAAGACGGACGCGAGATGCCGCGCACCCCCACCGAGCAGCGCAACGGGCACGCGGGACTGTGCCAAGCGTGCGACAGGCGGAACCCAGCGAAGCTTGTGTCGTACCCGTTCCACGAGCCCCCATCATTACCAGCGTCGCTTGCGCCATGCGCACCCGAGTTGATGCGACCCCCGCTGGCGTCCCGGGTTCTCCGCTGTTCACGTAGCGACCTCGATGCTGGTTTCCCTCACGACGCACCTATCTACCCCAACACTCTCACATTCACTAGCAACAGGACGGACGAAGAAAGCACCACAGAGTAAAGATCGGGAAAACTCATGTCACTTGTTACATACACTGCCTGGAACTCCATCACCACCCGCGCCTCACTAGCACCCGACCGTCTGTCCCAGTGAGCGCATTTCTCTTGTAATCCCCGCCCATTCCAAGTCATCAAGGTCGCTCTCATCTGCAAAGATGCCATGGTAGCCCTCGTCTCCAGAGACCTCTGATCCGTCGTGGTTACCCTCGTCTTCAGAGTGCTCTGATTCCCATCTCTTTTTCTCCTCCAAGACGGAAAGGGTGCTCGGGCCTTGAAAGGTCGACGTACGAGATTAGCATGGGTCTTATACGCACTTCGTAGAGTCAGGACTTACCATCGGTCGTTCTCTTGGACAGGCCGCCAATCTGCAGGAGGGCGTCCCTGTGTGTGGCCAGCTTTGCCAACAACTGGGCGCAGCGACGCTCCGCGTCTTGCTGTGCGTTTTGCGCCGCGATCCTCTCACGCTTCTCGTCCACCACAGCAGCATCGCTTCTGCTAGCCCTGTCGCTCCATCGCTCGCACTCCTTCTTCCAGTGATCGATCTCGGCATTGGCTTCCTTGGCGGCAATCTTCCAGTACTTCGTTGCGGCGTTGGTGTAGTCCAGCGCGCGGTTCATGACATCAATGACGCCTGGTTCAACCGCAGATATGCTCGAACGCGTTGCTTTTTGGACACTGTCGGAGGTCCTCATGCGCTTGGGGGGAGGGGTCTGCGGCGACGCAGATCGTGGAGCGGGTCGCTTCGTTGAAGGCATGCTAACGAAGGAAGGCGTTCTGAATATTTTGCAATCTGATGGGACCCGAGAGAGTACAGTACAGATGGTTGAGGAGTGGACTGAAAGACCGGGGACGAGCACAACTGTAACAAACGCCTTGAGGTAGGGGAGGCTCTATCTCTTGCGTCTCGTCAGGGCGCCCTTCTTGTAGCATGTATCGGACACCCACTACAATCGCCCATCGTTTTGAAACCTACTGGGGCGCAATATCTCAGAGTTGACGAGCACGTCCTGTGCTGCGACCACATTTTCCACCATCACCCCAATATCCGCGCGACTCGTCGCATGTCTCTGGTCTGATACCGACGCCTCAGCCCCAAATTACTCTGCACATGCAGCCGGACTGGCTATACATCACGTTTGGAGAGGTAACACCAGGGGCTGCCGTCGCTGTCGTCATGTCTCGGTTCGCTATAGGCCACGCCCTCAGTCTCAGAAACATGTCTGAGATAGCGCTGAATGGCTCGATTGGAAGAAGACGAAGGATCAAGATCCACGAAACAGCTTGCATGATACCCACTCGTTGACATGATGCTTCTCATGTAGCGGTGACCTGGCGGCGTTGATGGGCGTACCTATGCCGATTATCAGCGGACCTTGTACTACTGTCCATGCCACATCCCGTGGTGGAGACAACTTTCTCAGTGGGTCGATTTTACGGTTGGGACGAGCGTCGGTGGGTGCGAGATGCGGGAGAGTCCCGTCGCTTCCTCACTTTGGTCACGGCTCAGACGCGCTTTCCGTCTGCGTCAAACGTCGCCTCTCCAATACACTTCGCCCTCTACCTTCACTCCCCAATAATGCACTCGGGCAGAATGATCATGGGTATTTTCTCTGTACTGCCAACACACTAATGAACACCGCGTAATCCGCAAGCTTACTCCACACGTCTCAGTCCGCTCCCGTCTTTGGCTTCGAAACATCTAGACACAAGACACAGTTCACGACGTAGTCGCCAGGCTGCATGCTTGTCACATTGGCACTTTAGCTGCAGTCCCGGCAGACCAAAAGAAGCTTTACCAGAACGCTAACTCGCCATACCATTCCGACATTTTCATCACGTTCCCATTGCGCGAGCGGCATTGTCGCTTTACCATGTTCACTCGCAAGTACTGCGCACGAACGTGGCCATTTGGCTCACTTTGCACGACCCATCACTTGGAACATATGCCATTCGGACCCATCACGCATTTTCCAGCCGCCTGGTCTCTGAGTCCCAGTCCCCACCGTTGCTGCTGTTTACCGCGTCACGTACCAGCCCCACCGCTGTTTCTGCGAGCACGCGACATATCACTTCACGCCCGCGGCTCAGAACGCTGTGTAACGTTTCCCGTAAGCCGCACAGACTCTTGCATGGGTTCAGTCGACCCTAGAACTGCCGCCGACTGGCTGCCTTCCCGAGAACCCATGTGCCTGCCCAAGGTTTGAGCGATTTACACTCGCCGTGATCTCTGCTTCCAGCCACCCAGCCCTTGCCCCGACTGCCGCACTCCCATCTCCGTCCCTGGAATACCAAACACACAGCCACCACCCCAGGAACCGGCGCCTTGCATATTGAACAAACGACGACTTCAAGCCCAGCGCCCTCGTTAGAATAGTAGTGACACCTACATCCTGATGCAGGTGAAGGTGGCGCAAGTCTGATCCGGAAGAGACGGCAACGCTGCTTCCATCACAGTCAATCCCCACAATGTATCAGCGCCAGCGCCCACGGCGTCCACGTCTATCACCGTCAACGTTCACGTGGCTATGCATGGTAGCTGCATGTCACCCGCAGACGGCAAACCCGAGGCGAATCTTCGGCACGACATGGCTGAACGCGTTGTTAGTCAAAGACAAAGTGACTGCGCAGCTGATTATGGTAGCGGGAACCCGTCACACAGACCAACCAGTCCATTGGAAAGGGCAACGAGGCTATACCCAGTAATATTGCGGCGGAGAAACACAATGGATTTGACAACTCCTGGACGTCGAGGAATCACACGCAAGCATCGTCATACTAGACCGTTACCCTTTGCTTACCTGGCCGTGCGGAACGTCAGTATTGACGTCCAATATCTTTTCCGTCGGCACATCCGCAGTTGCAAACGCCGGTGCCGGACGCTGTCCGCGTGGTATCGGGCGCTCGCGCAATGGTCATCTCGAAGAGACGGCACTCCTTGCCTAGATATGTTTGGAGAGTCGATTGTATTGTTCCAATATCATGGCCTCTGAAACGGCGTGGGCTTATGATGTCTCGCAAGCCCCTGGCATCTTCACGACGAGCTTATCTTCGGACTCAGGTAATGAACAAATATCACTCCATACGCAGATACCTTCTTTACCATTGTCCAAACGTCTCGTCCATCTTTAATCATCATCCAACCAGCCACTGTTTTCATACCCTTCGACTAGGCACCGAACATGTACCGAGCCAACGAACTCAAGCGCTCGTCTTACGAATACCCTTCTACCACTCAACACACTTTGCCCCGCGAGGATTTTTTGGAACGTGGTCAGCAACTGGCGCAAGACCCTGTGGAGAGGCTCGTCCTTCGTACCGACAATGGTACGTCTTCCACAACCTTTGGCACTTTCATCCCATCCAATAGCGCTTCAGGTTCGGTATCGACGGCCCCACCCGCACGAATTCTCGATCGCAGGCCGATAGAACTCCCAGACCACGTAGTCATCGCATGTCCCCGGCGCCTCCACTCTTCCGCGCGCTCATTTCACAACGATCCAAGCGAGAAACAGGAGAAGATCAATCGATACCTCGATGAGCTGGACGCGGCGGTGACCGGAATCGACCAAGAGCTAAGGGGCTTTTACAAGGTGCGTCCTGGCGGGCAGGTAGCTCCATGGCGTCTGTCGCATAATGGCGGATCGAGCTTGAGGTGGGGTTTCCGGACCGAGGAGACGCAGCCCCTCGAAAACCTCACGGCCGTTTCTGGTGGGCTTCAGTTGCTCCTCCGCAACGGAACCGAATACTGGGAGCCTGGCTTTGGGGGCATCATCGAGGCTGGCCACACCGTCCGCCCAATGGGCCCCTTCGGATCGTCGGAACCCGTTGATACTAGCCACCGAGACACCAGTCCGAGGCTCATTCCACCGGTCGCTAATCGCCCGTGGGGGGACAACATCACCGACCGCCCCAGCTCGGAACCAAAGCGTTCAGCTAGCGCTTCCTGTGGACCGCCATATGGTGAGCTGCCCAAGCATTGGGTGGAGAAGCTCAGCCAATCAGCTGGGTCGCATTTCCGCGCTGATGGAGACGACATGTACCGTTGGGACTCTTTTGGCGAGAGGTCATACGCGCACGAGGGATTGGCCCACCCTCAGGAGGATGACTTCGAGCTTGCCCAGTTGAGTATCAACCCATGCAAGCTTAGCCAGAAACGCCACGAAGAAGGTGAGCTTGAACAAATGTACCGCCGGGAACATCTTCTGACTGGCATAGCTGCGGCCACCGTTGCGCTTCCACCAAGTCCCTCTGACCGCTCCGACGACGTTGGGTATGAGGCAGATGATGAGCCCCTAGCTGGTTTACCTTTTGACGAGGTGTCTTTCTCAGACCCGGTTGTCCCTGGGTTAGATATGGATTGGGTCTTCCCGATAGTACCCTCCACACGGATCGATGAAGATCCAGTGAAGCACGATCAAGGCCAATCCTTCGCCCATGTCTACGGCGATGCTTCGGTAAGCCCCTTCACCTCTGCACCCAGTCTGAGGTACGTGGAGAGGCCCATAGTTGAGGCGTCGACTTTCTCGGACTTGTACCCTTGCAAGACGGTCGTTGCTTCATCCAACACTATCGCCTCGGACTTCCCCGAAAAGATCCAGCCGACACATGATGTAGTCGGTCCTCAGCCTACTTGGCCTCGGCTTCCGACACGCCAAGAGGCCAGCAACGACTTCGTCATGGACATGTTCGAAGGCGCAGAGCAGACGCGCGAGGGAGCCAACTGTCGGCCGAAGGATGTCTTTTCTGTCATCACCTTTCTCAAGTCCATCGGCAACTGTTTTGTTAAGTCTGTTGTCGCGCGTCTTTATCACAGCCCTCGGGATCGTTCTTTTCGATCAAGGAGAGATGATAGTGCCAACATGAGCGGTTGCTGAGGATTATGGCACTTTGAAGACTTGGTGAGTGTATTCAGCACGACATGGGTTCGGTGTTTCGGTGGTCTCTGGCATATTCACGAGGATGGTGTTCATGGTGAATCAAAGTCACTTCTTATTCAGGGCATATACATTGTTATCATGTAATGTATAAGTTGGCGCGCGATGTCATTCATTTCCTAGCTTGGGTCATCACCTCAAGCCTTCACGTTCCTTTCTTTCAGCGCATCGTCAATGTAAAGTATATTGCCCTCGCTATGGGGCTTGAACTTCGCGTGGTATTTTACGATTTCGCGCTTCAACACATCTTACTCATAGAGGCGCTGATGCATTTACCTTACGAGTTCCCGCCTCCCGCTTCACGCTTCCTGCACATAGTAACGACCGTTTATGGTCGAATAATCAGCACACCGTGGTGATGTCTATCTCGGCGGGTGGGAGGCGAGGGTCCGAAAGCAATAGCTTCAGTCAACTCCACGTCAGAACCACTCCTGCATTGTTGAGTTTTGTTTGTTAGCTCCAACGTCACGTCGCGAGAGCACCTTCACTACGGGCGTGCGCCCTCCGTGGTGCGCAGGTTCGACGATTTGCCAGCAGCCTGCCGTGACACCTGACTCAGCACGTCGCGTTCCATTAGTGCTGAAGAATAACCATTTTGCAAATCCTTCTTTGCTCAGGTGACGCATCATGCTCATCGACTCGCTCCCGCGGTCGTACCAAGGAGTGTGCGTCGTCTTCTCCGTCGATGCAGAGTTTGCAGCCGTATGGGTGACTAAACCAACGGCGCCATCGTCGTCGGCGCGCGGAAACAGCGGACCGCTAGTAAAGTCCCGTCTCGACACGACGGGCGCGTGGCTGTGGTTGTGATTGTGCTGGGCTTGTTGGCGGGCGTCTGCGCGGGTCGCGGGTCGCGTCATCGCTCTTCGCTTCGTGATAAGACGTACGTGCATGCCGGGTCCGAATCGGTATATCGCTAGCACGTTGACTTAACGGTGCGCGTTGTGGGCCGAGAAATTGTCGAAGCTAAGCACCGTCACGGCCAGCGTCGAAAGTGAGGTGGTGTTGAAGGTGACGTCATTGGTGCCATAATGGGCCGTCGACAGGAAGACTGTCGCGTGTAAGGTAATTGCAGCGAGGCGGTCGTGACTGGGGCAACGTGCTGATATGTAAGATGAGCGACATTGGCCAGGCAATGGATAAGAAGGGAAGAGATAGATGTCAAAAGAGGGATCAGAATGCATCGGCAGACCAACCAGTGCAAAAGGGCGAGGCGCCATGGCTGCCAGAAGCTCGGTCCTGACTAGCTTATCCTGCCCGCGCGCTTGTGGCGCCCGCGAAACTAGATCCCGCTAGCGCTGCCTACCCCACACATCTGCAGCGCTCGAGTTCAGAGTTCATTAATCCACCAGACATCGCTGCCGACCCTGTAATAAATTCGGGCATCGTCAAAGTCCTCATCAGTCTGAAATACGAGATTTGTTCTTTATTCGATCAAGCTTCACGACAACAAACGCGCGAACCCGTACATGCAGATTAATTATATCGTTCTTCGCTTCTCGTCGCAGAGATATCCCCTTAACCATCTGTATATTGGTTTCTGACGCGACCAGCTTCGCAGTCGCTGCGTCCAACCGGCTGGTCAGGTGCCTATAACGTCTCGCCCACCTTTGCTTCGATATGTGTAACTCTGTGTTTCATTTCGGCCTACCAAAAGTATAGACATCTATCAACTTTCACCCCCCGGCAGTCAAAAGCTCACGAGCCATTTGTTCTCTCTACACGATGCACTACCTGACTCACTTCTTCCTTGTCCAAGTCATCCCTAATACAATCACCGCTGTCCGATGGACTCTTCGCGTATCGCTCGAGACGGCGAGTGACGTGGGCAACATTCTTCTCAAGACGAGTGGTATCCTCCCCTATCCTACGCACCACCGACTCGGCCCTACATTTCAGTGATACCAGTGTCGGGCTGGGCGTCCATGATTCTGTACCATCAGTCAATGAATAGGGTCTGATGTGCGACGTTGTCGGAAGATCTTCACGGCTGACGCAATGTTGAGGCTCGGGGTTGTCAATGCGACATTCGTTCCTACAGCCAGGGTGACAAATACTGGGCGCAGGTGCTGTTGGCCTCGCCTCACCGTTGACAGAATCGGTATGCGTATAATTGTCGCTGGTAGGAGTGTTGGCGCGATCCGCGATCTCGACTAAAAGATTGATCGAGTGGCAGCAACTCTCGCGTGCCGCTCGCATCATGGCCGTTCCGTACTCGCTCAGTTCGGCCTCGGATAGGTCTTTTGCATGGCGGCACGGGCTGCGCGTGGTTGGTTGAATGTTGCCTGAGTTGGGGCAATCCGCCGTGGCCGCTGTTTGACTTGTAGGAGATCTTCGTTCACGTCTGCGATCTGCCGGGGAAAGCGGGTGTTGGTGGGCAGTATTCCAGCGAGAAAGTCACGGTGATAAATCGCTGGAGACCGATCATTCAGCATAATAACGCGATTGTCTGGGACAATCATGTGTATGATTGTGTAATTGGCAATCGCACGGTACAGCACGCGACATGTCGCGTACATGACCGTGTGCGAGCGCGTTGGCAAGTGAAGATGAGCAAGACGAGCTTCAAAGGTCTAGCAAATGATTGACATCCCAGGACAGGTACATAAAGCCATCATAGAAAGGCAAATCGTATCTGGAGAATCCCATGGCGAAAGACCCGAACAGTCCATGCTGCACAGCCTCGACGTTTGCGTCGCGAAACTGGTGAACAAAGGGGATGACAATTTAGCGAAATGCCTAAGGTGTGAGCATCTTGCAGAGGTGGATGCGCGCGAGATGGCAAGAGTGTTGATGGTTGAATGTGCTGTGGTGAAGGTGTGGGGTTCTACTCGAGCGGACCGGGCCCCGGGGGGTGGAGCTGCGACGCTACGCCCTAAAACGATCAAGCGGCGCCCCAGAACCTTCAAACCATCGAGATGTCACGACGTGCGACATCCTACCTACATCTCATGTCTCCGAATTCTGCGCGAATCATGCGCCCGTCGCGCCCACGGCCGCAACGTCACCTCAATTCTCGTTGCTGACTCCAATGTTCACACGCACGTGGAATGGTGTCTCGAAATCGAAACACGTCATCTTGGACAAGGTAGTGTTTGCGTCGGCACTTACAACACGTACCACACTTTATGCACCAACGGCATCAGCACCGAGCTATATATCCTCACGCCGTTCAAGACTCGTTTTCGGGACATCATTTCCCCTTCGCCACGCCGCACATGTGGCCATCGTATCCTAGCACGTCCAGGAAGCGCGTCATTGCCACAACGGAGATGTACGACAACAACAGCGACCTTCCCCGCGCCTAATCTCGGAGCCGCTGTCGACTTTCTCACATCTCCTGCAACCTCGCGATCGAGCACAGGTCCACGTCACACGTGGTGTCTTCCACCGGCGGCCTCTTCAGTGCTCTAGCCTACCGGCGCGGCAACAACTTTGTCCACCGCGACTTGAGGTGACTTCCCCTGCAGCGCATACATTCGATGGGCCTCCACCACGAACTTCTCGTTTCCGTGACGACTTCGCCAATCAACCACGACGCCGATGCGAGCGAACAGCAGCCTAGCTGGCACCAGGAGATCGACGCCCTCACCCTGGTCATCGACAGCTACGCTATCAACGGCGTCACCTCACGCCAGCATCGATCGAGCCTGACTTCCTGGGAGCGACCGCAGCGCCGGCACTGACTTGGCCACCGTCAAGCTTCCCACAACGCTCGAAGCTGGCAAAGACACAAACGATGAGATCGGCGACAGAGTGCACAAAAGCGCAGCAATGGTTGGTATACGGCATGTCGTACTTTTGGCCACGACAGATCGCTGACACTTGCGCAGATACTGCTTACCTCCTCCTTCGCGAAAAACGACCCCGTGACGAATGCACACGCGCAGACCACCGATATGGCGATCCATACCGACCAGTCCGCAGAACACGACGTACATATACCCGGGGAGTGTCTGCCAACGGGTCATGCAAATAACCAACTTGCTCTTCGTTTATGGATGAGGAACTTGGCTGGCATAGGGAAGAAGAGCTGGCTTACTCTCTATTCTTCCTATTGAAGGCCCGACCCGCGCCTTGCCCACCGACCACGCGTCCGAAGTCGATGATATTCTGCGCGTGTCCTCCAACACATGGGTGTCTATTTCGCCTCCAACGTCCGTCCTTGTTCACCATACTTTCTCCGGCATATACTGGGTATCAGGAACCGCGAGGTGATAGCGGGACCTCCCCCGGCAGGGCGCACTTTCAAGAACATGAGGGCAGGATGCGTTTACGGGCTGGCAACAACTGCGTACCTTTCAAGCTTGCGGTACCCGCGGGTGTGTGGGCGACCTAAGTCGCAAGGCTTCCGCTGCCAAGATTGGACGTTCGGCGGGCAGCAACGCAGGGGGGGCGTTTCTCGCGCATCAAGTTTGAGTTTCGCGTCCGTTGCAATCGTCCAGAGTCTAGCTAACACTCTTCACAGCATCCGCCTTCACCTCGAACATTCAGACCTGAGCGCCTTCCCCGTCCATCTCCGCGTCCTCGCCACATTCAGTTACCCTGCCCTGATCATGCAAACTTCTTCACCGACTTCAACCTTCATGCGCCGACGAACATGATAACGCTATGGTGTATCGTGCGATACCACCCGTACAACGTGGAGCATACACAACAAAACGATGGAATCGCAGTACAATTTGGTCAAGCATAAGCGAAAAGCCCCTTGTTCCTTGATGAGCAGCCAGGCTGCGGCAAGGGAAGTGGAGCTGGTGAGGTAGAGCGTGTCTTTGCGACTAGTACTACTCATCGCTTGCAGTGCGGACACCTTGCCAGTTGGTCGGCACCACGACGCTGGAAATGAAGGCTAAGGACTCTGCGTTCCACTCACGCTTCACACACGGCACATGGAAAGACCAAAAGCAACATGGAAGCATGGAGGATGAAAGTTGACGGATTCAAGGCTTCGGTACATGAGCTAGGCGTTGTCGTCGAGGAAGAGGTCTTGCAGGTCGTCGAGCCCCCTAAGAAAACCAATACCAGTCATATCGCGAGAGCCGACAGCAATACCAACTGTTGCCGTAGCGAAACAGCGATCTGCGACGTGGAAGAGAGAGATCGGGCGGATCAGATTATCGAAGCCGCAGCAAGCCACTCGTGAATTGTCCCGGTGCGGATAACGTTCACTCGCTACGCGTATTCAACCTTGTCTGCTCACCACTCTATCGAAAGAGCTTCGAACTTCTGAACACGGCTTACTGGGGCTGCCCCATTTGGACATTGTTAACCATGTACATATCTGGAATTGATTACAAAATAGTGGGCCTTCATGGTCTGCCACCCGGCGCTTAACAGCAGCGATGAAGGTGAAGGTGGGAGCGATCTGGGGCTCGTCGTCCTTCCTGACGCGTCGTCTGTTCACACTACCTTTTCCTTGATTGCTGCGACCATCGTCTTCGCCCCGCAACGACTCCACAGAGACGTTTGGAAAGCGTAACACGCGCAAAGATCGGTGCTTCAACACACAGCCTAGTCAACTCACTCTCGCACCATGAAGCCTGATTCCGCTTCTAGCAGGGGTGCACGCCAAAGCGCCTGGCGACATGTGTGTGCAGAGGGTGTAGATGAAGAAGGTCGATCGTCGAGTGCCTGTGCTTGGTATGGTTACCGAGACCAGTGACGAGCGCCACACCGACGAGACTGATGAGAACAGTGGTGAGACGCGTGAGGTCGGTGAGGAATGCAAAGTGAATGACTGGAAGAGCAGGGCCGGTACAAACGACTGATCATGGGACGAACTGGATTCCTAGACGAGCGTCGGGAAGCTCTCGGTCAACGATGCGCAAGTACTGAAGACCAGGACTAGCTATAGAACAAAGACGACATACCAGCAAGAAGTCTTTGTGATAACGCCGCGCAGTACACGTCATGCGTTTAGTAGCCCTTCACGACCTCCATACTTGGGTATCGGATGATGTACGCTCCAGGCTTCTTCCGAGTAGTCGTACTTGCGACGCTGGTCCGGACAGCATTTATCGCTGATCAAGCCATGCACCACGCGTCCAGACTTAAAATGCCGTCGACTCATAGAACTGACCATTCGATCCAGAACCTTCCGACAGATTGTCTTCATCTACCTCTTAGGCCGTAGGCTTCGCAACACTTCCTATCGATCCAAATATCTCTCATGTACCACCGAGACTTCCGTTATCCGACATGCTAGCAGAGGGCGACCTGCTCTCATTCTCTGCCCCGCGGTGGCCACGAGAAACAGGTCGCTAGGGTCCGCCCTTGGCGTTTGCAGCTCCACCGTGGTAAGCGTGAACGTGGAACCAGAGGTGACCGAGGAAGCGCGTCTTGGCGTACAACAAGTCTCCCACTTCTCGCAACAAGTTGTTTGCCCATCCTCATTCTACTGCACATTAACGCCTGCAAGCCCGTAATCCTGTGAACAACGAACGACGAGACCGCCGCGATGAGTTCCGGAAGCGAGGCCACCGTGATAAATCCAGAGAACGAGCCCGCCACGGTGCAACGCGCAGCCCCCAGCGCAAGAATTTGCGTTGAACCTCAGACACCCCGTTCAAAAGGATGCGGTGCAATACGACTATTCCAAAGACCTACAGACGTGGGTAATGGGCCTCATAGCTATTGTCGAGGTCGAAGAGATCGATTCTCTCAGTCGAATCGGATCCGTGGATAAGGCTGACCTCTCTGCCCAAGTTGAGTTGAGTGACGAGGCTTCAATCTGTAGCGATACCGACTCCTGGAACGAGCCAGCGTTTTATCACTACGAGGTCGAATGGAAGCACGAAGAGGAAGCCTCCAGCTACGGCGCTGATATATGTGACGAAGCCGAGACCATCGTTTCCACAGGCGACGAAACGGACTTCAAGGACCGCGTTGCAACGGGTATCATAGTAAAAGCTGTGTACGAAAAGGGTGATAGCGATATGGTGAATTGCGGGTAAGTACAGCTGCCGACTCACTGCGTTATTGACCCGGCTAATCCCCCTCATAGACTCGATTTAGACGGCGCAGACGATAGATCACAACGCTTGGCAGTCACAGCTCTGAGGTGGATCAAGGCTAATGTTCTTGCGTGTCTTCCATCCTCCCACAGACGCACATCTCCAACGCTGCCTGCCTCAACACCGAAGGCCCCAGTGTCGATCGATTTGACGTGGCGAAAACAATACTGAGAGCTATCATCAAGAAGGCGTTGCTGTTCACCATTCCAGACCGTGTCGGTTCCCAGGTGGACTACCAAACTTACGTTTGCCGTTTGCGTGTTCCGCTCCAGGTTATCATGGGACCAAGAAAGACTCGAGACAGAGATGATGAAATTGGACAATCGCGAAGACCACGCTTCGTTCTCCACCCTCAAACCATACTCGATACCAATGAAGAGGACGAAGAGATATGCAAGCTCAAGGCGTGGGAGCATGATGCTCTTGGGTTGGAGGAGTACGAAACAGTGCGAACCCAAGAATAAGAAGCTGCTCAGGTAGAAGGAATTGACTTTGTCAAGTCTAGAGGTCTCGGAGTGATCAAAGCCCAGGGAATCAAGGTTGCCAGAGTCAGTCTTGGCCAAGAGTGATTACGCCCGCGGCACGTTTATGTTGTTTACTCGCTTACATGATCTATCAGACTTGATCTCAGTCCTCCCTCTACGCTTGTCATAGACCTTGAAACTTTGAAACAGCGACTCCGACGTTAGCTACCGTTACCAACAAGGCTCTTTTCCCCACATCAGGAAGCTATACGCGAATACGAGAACCAAAGCAAGAAGCAGCAGGTCAGGCCGAAGTGCCAACGTACCGAGGACCCAAAGACTGCCCGAATACGTCGTACCAGCGACATGACAACCTTGATTACGACACAGTCAACGACGTCTCGCAGTAAGTTCTTTCAAGAGTTCTTAGTAATAATCTGAGTTCTTTCCACGGCTTGCACTACCCCATAGATCTGTCGTGGTCCATACGGGTTCATATGCAGCCTTCAGACAACCGAAGGTCCGCGCCATTGTCACGCAGATTTTCTTAGACCGTCAGAATCTAGAGAACTCGAAGAAAGATCGCGTAAACATACCCATCTTGCCTACGCCCTCACTCTCCATCGCAAGTCAAAAGCCCGTTCATCTGAATTGGGGGTATTGCAAGGAATGATGGGGGTAAACATCTCGAACGACTTCGCACCAACGGCGCAGCCTCAATTGTATGCTGGAATTCAGGACACTATATCCGCTGGAGATTCCATATAAAGAGTCCAGAAGAAATCATGAGCTCTCATTGTGGAAATGTAACGACGCATGCTCTACAGTCCGAAGCTGGTATCTTGCGTGGGCTTTCTTGCTGCCGACAAAACGCAGACACCGAGACAGTAGATTAGAGTCCAATATGTGCGCCGAGTGCTCAACTTATCGCAGTATTGTCTAGCTGTTGTAGCGTTCTCGTCAATAATGGACAACCATTGCGGTGTCAAGGTGGCCATAACGTATACGATCGTGTCGACCTAAGTAGTTAACGGCCTGCGAAGGCTAAGGAAATAGAGTAGAGGCAGCGGTGTACATACTTACGAGGTATCAATACCATCTTCCTCGTGGTCATGGCCTTTCCTCTTGATGAAAATACTCTCACAGCCAGTGCTATCCTCCTCGTCTCCCTCAATAAGAGTGCCGAGCTTCTTCAGACGGCGCTTGGGGTGGCGCGTCTTCTTGTACCACCGACATCTCATCTTTCGGGGAGTTCTCGGATGGCACTTGGGGGTGAGGAGATGTATCTTGATCTGCAGGGTAATGATGAAGCGCCTCGCGGATTCGGTGCATTCCATGCTAACGTCTCGCGATGTCTTCTGAGCTGTATATCGGTGACAGGGGAAATGGCTTTCCGTGAAATTAGGATAGCAGCGCTTGGAAAAAAGGAACAGATTTCCGGGTGTGAAAGACCTCGGTTGGTGGTCGCTTCCGCAATCACTTTCACCATGAGTACGCACCAAGCGCTAAACGCCGGCGGCTGATCGTGTTGGCTCCAATAGGTCTCACTTCCTGGGGTTCGAAGCGGGTGTGATTAAATTCGCGCTGAGATAGTATTCCGCTGAGAAATTTGGTGGAGCTCAATCGTGATGCACGTGGGCATTTGAATGACGAAGGAGGTGAGATACGGGCGTCGTGGGATGGGAGACATGAACTTTCCGATATTCCATCTACCTGCAGGCTTGCGTGAACGTCACAGACCGCGGGACATCTCCGAACAGTTGTACGGCTAATGCCGCAACTGCTTCAGAGTTGATACAGACCTCCAAGTCGACATACAGCGTGATGGAGACACGTTTGTCTGGGCTGACCCGATCGCAGGTGCCAGGGAAGCTTCTGGTATTCGATCTTGGATGGCGAGACTAATTTTAAACTTTTCGTTCCTAACCAGCGACACGGAGCGATTCAGGCCGCTGTCAATGAGGCGCTGATTTCCGCCGCCCCAATCTCACAGGTAGTAGTGAAGGTGGAAGGGACGGTGAGCGCGGGGAAGTGTGTGTCGTAGCGATCTTTTGCCAACTCGTACTGGCCAACATATCGCACTACTCCGACTTACCACCACTCTCACCACTCCCGCGCGACGCGTCGCAGTCCCCTCGCCCACCAAAATGCAGCACTTCCGAGACTCAGAAATCGAAGTCGACAAGGCCCAAACCCAAGCGACCGTTCGCGATGAGATTGTTAGTTGCGCAGGAGTTCGTCGGTTCGTGAACGACCGGTTCCTCCATCTCTTCCATGCTCCGCAAGCGATGGAAAGGCGCTGGAACCAGTGTTTGCGGCATCTGGAGCGTCGATTCAAAGAGCTCACCACGAGAGTCGCGGCGGATGGAGGGCAGAGAAGGCGGGGGCAGCTACGTCGAAGAGGTCCAAGAAGGTACCGACCCAGGCAGAGAACGTGACGGTAGTATCGACGATATGAGTGATGGCGACCACGTGATCAAAACCATTAAGCTCGAGTGAGTATATCCGCCGCGTGTTCGCAACCTGCCTAGCTGACCTTCACAGAGCGATCATCGAGTGGTTGAAAAGCATTCAGTTTGAGCTCGCCGCAATTGACCGCGCAAGAGCAGAACGAGCCAGAGCGAGACTTCGTGCAGACCCTACAGCCCTATGAGTGACGCGACGAGAGCAGATTCGGCAACGTGCGACCTATCGAGATGCGAAATCATGGGGGGTCTGGAAGAGGAGCCGGATATGTTGGCGTAAGGGCGTTGCTGGGCGGGGTTTCTGTGCAAGACTAGAGTATATTTGTGGTTGGAGTGATCTGACGGTTGGGAGTTGTACATCAAAGAAGACGTCGTAATAATCACAATGGCACACCTGCGGGCAGGGCTCCATGGCGGTGAGGACACATGATGCTTGTGTTAATCTGACCCTCATTTGCCCATGCGCACTTGTACAGAGTTGACTAATGAAAGGCTTCGTGGCTGACCTACATTTCCTTGCAGAGTTGTTAAGAGACCGACTTGATGATCTTACCCGGAGACTCATCCTACCTAGGTACCAACGGCGCAGCTGAGGATGGCATGCATCTTGCGAATGCAGGTGCGAGGCCACAGTCTGAGCCGATGGCCCATCATCTTCCTCGTTGAGATGAGACTAGCAGAAGAGCGCAACGTCTACTCTTGTTTGATTGCGAAGGGCGAGGTGCGCATGATGGGGACCTGGCTTGACACAGTGGCAGCTTTGAGGGTCGTAGCCACCGATAGTGGCCGATGATGAGTAGACGGACGATGCATGTTGGAGCGCGTCTCGATGGAGTTCGTAGGTACCTAGGTAGTCGTCTCTGGTGCCGGCGCCTCGTTGTGACCATACTGATGCAAGGGCGGGCGATCAATGCATAGCCCGACTTCCAGGCGTGAATGCGCTTGCGAGAAGGTCCGAGGTGTTGTTGGGTGGGCGGCATGTCGTGTTTCCGATGTCCGCCCAGAGCCGAGGTCCAGTCTTGCGCATGCCGCCCTTGTGTCCTCCGCGTACACACGTCGATCGCGCAGCAGACCTCACTCAGCGCACTGCTCATTTCAGCCTGAGCTGGTCAATAGGAGGGCTATCTTGTACCCACTTTATGGGACTCTGTCGGCGATACGCGGTGTGGGCACATGAGTAGCTCATGGGCTGCATATGACTGATTCAGCGCGGAAGCTTAATTGCACAACAGATCTTCTACACGTTTGAAAAAGGTATATTGGCGACACAAATGCGCGCATTTTTATCGCATGTACAACCATTTGTCGCGTTTTTTGCAGTTCAGATGGCTGCAGCTTCGCTGATTGGACGACACGACCTTCCCCATCGATCCGCCACATGCTTCCCATGCTCGAATGCTTACACTGAATCAGCTGGGCACTCTGATGAGATGACTCCCGGACTATCCATCGCTGACTTGGCAGAGAAAATTCTCACGAGGGTTGACACAAGCTCCATACCAAGAGCGTTGGCGTGTTCATGCCTCCTTGTAGCGCTTTGCCAGGCTACTCAGTGCTGAACTGGACGCGCCTCGTTTCCTCAGGCTGCTCAAAACTGCGAGGAACAAGAAGTCCTCATCGGTTTCGTCCTTGATCTTGTCATTTGTCAGCCCTACCACAAGATGCAAGGACTAAGTCTTGCGACTTACGTCCTTGCTCTCTCCGCCTTTCTGTTCCTTGGCCTTCTTATCATCCGTCTCATCTTCGCTGCTCCATCCGTTCTCCATGTCTTGTATGATTTGTAGCCCATATGAGGCGGGGGCATACACTTCGTTGCTCGGGGGTGCCATTGTAGTTTCTAGGCCAGGTATAGTCGCGAGCTTGAGGTAAAACGCGATGGCTACGTCCGGCTTGACGTCGCAAAGACGGTCAGCGAAGTCTGGTTTGACATTATGCTCTGCTGCAAATCTTTCTAATCCCCCTGCCTCGACCCAGTCCTCGTACGCTTGCAGCTCTCGAACCCGTCTAATCCTTGGGACGGACTGCTGCTGGGAGGATGACATCGTGTAGGGTGCGCGAACTGTAAGTGCGTGTGCGGGTATGCTTGTGCGTGGTGGTGTGTATGCGTGTGCGAGTATGTTTGCGACTGTGCAGTAGAACGAAGGGTTTTAAGTGCAGTGGCTATGTACCTCTAGAACCATGGTTCTCCTTCCGCAACATCCACAAATTGAACCAGCACTATTAACAATCCATTCATCCTAAACTTCTTAGGGTTCTTTTTGATTGGTATAGTTAGCGACGTCTGTAAGCTTAAGTCCAGGAGATAGCCTTGCTGAAAAGATTAGTTGAGAATCGCAGGATTATAAGGAAAGAGTATTGAAGTACACGTAGAAGGAATCAACGTGAAATGTGTACACGCGTAACCTACGGAAGTTGCACACTGGGTAAATGTTTACCATGCGAGGACCGTTGTCTTGCTCTTTGTCAACCACCGACGGGTTGACCAGCGCCAAAAGCTACACACTTTCGCAATCGCATCCGCATCCCGACGTTTTCATCATACACTCGTAGACACACACACATATACACAATGACAGACCTCGAAGCAGCCCAGTCTGCTTACGAACAAGTCTGGGCGTCTTCAGACTACACCAATGTCTTGAACGCCAGATACATCTTGGCAACAGCCATGCCAGCTGCAACGCAGCCGTGGAGAGAGTTCCTCCGAAGATGCGATCAACTGCTAGATAATGTCGATCCGAATACTAGATGGGACCTCGCGGGAAAGCTACTAGGCAAGAAGAATGGAAAGTTGTTCGGGGATGTCAAGCCAGCATGGACAGAACCTCTTCCTCCCTATCTTTGGACAAGCGGCATCGGACTATGCACGTCCTTTGCGATCGCAACAAACGAGCATGCGAGCATCGATGCCGCTTATATCGAATATCCCGCAGCACATCGCATAGCAAGCAAGTCCGATGAATCCCAATCGGCCGTTGTCATCGATTCTGGTCCGGGCTATGCGTTTGAGCTGGCGGAAGGGGAGTCCATCAGCAATTGGGAGAATCGCTCCGGAAACGTCTGGTGGAGGAACGGCGGTAAGATGATCGAGCCTGTCAACATAGCGACAGCCGAAGAGGCCATGAAGCTGTGTTTGGATCAGCTATGGAAAAAATGCCGATGCCTCTTGGTTCTTCACCGAGGCCCCGTAGTAGATGCCTGCGGCACTTGGGGAGCTATGACAATGTTTTCCGGGTTTCACCGAGCTTTCAGACTTCAAGAAACCGCTCGAGACGGATTTGTCTCGACAAGATACATTGTCTTTAGTAAAGGCAGTCTGGAAGATCTGGACGACTGCATGGCTATCCTTACTGACTGGATGATGCTGCGTCGTCCTCTTATGGAAGAAACAGCGAAGCGTCTCTTGTCTGAGATGCTAGAACTGTTTTCAGATGCATCAGACCTTTGGGGTAGTCCCAGAGTGTCTATCGCGGAGAGGGTGACCGACGATGGAAAAGCGCATCGTAGTTGGCCTGATGCGAAATTCGAGGAGTCGTGAATCAGGCTCGTTTGAGGAGATAGGTAGAGGTACTTCGTGTAGACTTTTGTGGGTACGTTGAGTATGTATAGCTAGCAGTGTCTTTTTGTCATAACGTCGTTCTACGCTCGATGCACCACCACCTTTCGCAAGTTCATGGAGTGCATCGAGAGGTTGAGATGATCTGTCGTCTGATGTCGCCCGAGGCCCGCCCAAGCCCCGCCCGTGAGACTCGGCTATGCCGTGCCCTGGGCGGCAATGGAACTGATGGCTGAGTGTTGGTGGTCTTGGTCAAGATGGCTATGACGTTGATGACAAAGCGGCGCTAGTGCCCATGTAGGCTTAGTGGCACCCGGCCGCGGCCAGCATTCGCTCTGGGTCGGTGCCAGCTCTCACTACCACACCCCCCATGCATGCGCCACAGTCCACCATGTCTTTACAACAGCGCATTACAGTCATGTCGTCCTCCGACCCCATATTACCTCTAGAGCCGGAGATCCCGGTTCTGTTCTGATCAGCAGCCTCAGCGCTCTCGGCGTGACATATTCCGTTGCCCTCCACAAGACCACTCGCCATGCGACTCGCATACGTATACCGGCCCATCGCCCTCCCGCATGCGACACCACGTTAGCATCCAATCAAGCGACTGCAGCACCCAAACGCCCATATAAGACACGGAATCACGTTAAGCAGCAGCACCTTGGACTGTCCAGCATCGCGACGGCCCTGCTCTCGTGCGACGTAGCGCTCAGATCTCCACACATACTACATACACCTCAGACATCGCTCATGTCTAGTCGCTACCAATGGCCCGCCGCTGTCGTCCTGTTCACACCAAAACACGACCGGTCGGGAACTGGGAGACGATACACAGCAGGATAGCGGACGATGGGCGCGGTAGCATCTAATCCGTGGAAGCGCGCTCAACGAAGCCAATGACAGCCTAGTTGAATCAGACGGCTTGATATCGGGTACCGGTGCAGCTGAACACCATATTTAGCCAACACCCGACACGAACCCAAAGGCCTATCCCTCACAACACCTGTCGCGCGCACTCTCTGCAGAACTTTGGACTATCTGCCCAACACGCACGCCCGGTTCCTGTCTCTAGCAGCGACTTGCCGATGTCCCCACTGAGGACGTTACCTGGGCCTTGGAATTAGGCGGAGCTGGTGCTGGGCAAGACAACATGTCTCAGCGTCACCCTTCTCTGATAAGCATCTCAGGCTGAGGCACACCACTGCGTCTTGGTTAAGAGGTTGCGAACAAAGTCGTTTCATGCCACCCGCGACGCCTACAACCTCATCCATGATCGCCAAGTTCACTCCGCAGCCCCCACCATCGGCGCGAGCCCATCCCAACTGCCACCGCCTCGCCCGAGGTCCACCACTCTGTCATCGCCAGCTCTGATCTCACATTGACTGCGCGAAGCTTGTCATCAGTTACAACCGCGTGCTTAGATACCCTGCTGCAGCAGAACGTTATCGTCCTCACGATGGACCGAGTCCACATGACGCGCAGTTGCCAGACCACGCATCGCCCGTTAACCGAACGTCGATCGATGCTCCAGCCGATTGCCCTTACGCCATCCCTCCGGCCTCTCCACATTGCGAGGACGCGTTCTACACCTGGCCACACGATATCATACGCGTCGCGATAGGTTTCCGTCTCCACGACACACATGGCGATCTCGATCGAAGATGGACTGGACACCAAGAGTGGAGTACAACAAGATGGGTGTCACGGGGAATGGCGGTCGCTCCCCGACTGTGGGAGTTTAGGAATTCGACTGGATTGGCACGAGTAGGCTGTAGGTCAACGAAGGGTGAAAAGGCTGACGGCTTCTTACTCAAAGACCGAGTACATGTTGTGCATGGGTAGATCTGCTGCAAGAGTTTGGATAACCCGACGCCTGCTGGTGACTACTCTGAGATGGTTAGGTGTTCATATAGCAGTTCACAATGTTCTGTTTGCAACAATAATAGTCTGTCAAGGCAACATACCCCTATTTTCCACGCAGCCAAGCACCCTGACCGGAATCTAAAGAATCTATCCTGCCTATCTCCTCCGCGTCAACACGACTATTGGTTGTATGGGCGAACTCCGAACGAAAGAATGGTATTGTTGTTGCTACGAAAGACTGTCCCTGCCCCTTTAGTGAATAAGACTTGGTCGATGATCATTCAGACGGGACGCCAACAAGTCAGCGACTGTTGGTGGGGATGGATCAGGTCCGAGAGGAAAGCAGCATTCACAGTGGTAGTCCGTTTCGCTGATCCTGGTTACCCGTCCATTCACTCGGTTGCGTCCAAAAGCTTGAACCCGTCCACGAGCTACCCTCGTCACACATGTGGTACATACCGGATGACCACACGGAGTATCGAGCAACCCATCGTCTCCATTGCACATGCAGCATTCCCCATGGCTGGACCGGAGGGGGTGAAGCTGCTGAGGGCCTAAAGCGAGGTGTTGGGGACAGTAGACCCGTTGGTCGCTGTCGCGACAGGCATTGAAACATTGCCCGCAGCAGATGCTCTTACACGTGCTGAAGACGAGTGGGCCCTTGTCTGGGTCAGTGTCGTGTTCGTGGACGCACTGCGAGATGTTTTTGATGCTGGAATGAGGAGTATCGGACACGCTCCTAAGCCGTCGCCAGCTTTGCTTCGTAATGGTTATGCAGCTTCTGAAGAAATCTACAACCCCCAAAGAAGGCCAACTCTTGTATGTGAACGCGTAAACGCCCAAAAAGCAAAGGAAAAGAAGGATAAGAACATTGGTCTCGACAATGTTGCGTTCGCAGCCCGTTCCTAATGGTACTGGCCAGAAATAGATAGCGAGGACAAGAAGAATGATCGATTCGATAGACCAGAGTTTAGCGGAGCGATATCGCGTGCCAAGGAACCGTCTTTCGAGGTGAGCCATGAAATCCGCACTTGCAATTACCGCGAACCAGATAGTGAGGATGGCATAGAACCCTTGGCCGACGCTTGGACTACGGTAACAGTCCCCTTTGTCGAACACATAGGGCCAAAACAGGCGAAACATTTCTGGCTCCGGTTTGTAGACCGGTCTCGGGGTTTGGGTTGTCAGCATCCATGTGTACGCGGCAGCAGTCAGTGTTTTCCGAAGGCTAGTACCAATGAAGGAAACAGCTCTAGGATGGCCGAGATATTTTTGCTGGCATTTCCAGACCCCATCTTGAATCGCGCGCCTTGAGTCATAGATAAATGACACGATCAAACGCCAAGCTTTTGGTAGCAGGTCGACAAGACACTCCACACCTTGACATATGCCCCAGAGGACTAGCCAACCTATGAAGAGAAGACCAAATCGTCCCACGTTATCGCACAAGTACTCATTGAATCCATCTTGTGAGGTGCGTGTTGGAAGCAAGGACAGATGCGAGAGATCGTGATCATCATACTTTGGAAGAAAGAGCCCGGCAAATAGAAGCAGGACGCCTCCAAGGACGCCGGCTGGCCACTTCTCTACAAGGCTAACCCCGAAGAAATCTTCGATTGACTCTTCCATTTGCAAGAGCTAGTTCGATAGATATTGTCGTGATGTGTCGAGGACTTCTTGTGAGGACTTCTTGTGTAGATACAGTGACGGATCGTTCGTGTGGATCTTTGTAGTTACGTTGAGTGTGTATAGGTAGTTGTAGTTTGTTGTGTTACTTTTGTGAAGTTGATAGCTATACTGAACGGTTTATAGATTATATACAGGTTAGCGAGCATAACTTGAAGGGAACGGCATACGATGTTTACTGACAGAGATTTCTACTGAAGATTCAATACGATGCATTGTGTAAATATAAAGACGGAGCGAAGTCTCGCGAGAAGTTGACAAATTTCACTAGAAAGAGCTATCTAGGTACTGCTCTCGACTCAATGCTGGTGCGAGTAGGCGCTGTGAAATATAGTGTGATGTATACAGAAAACCTCAAGAACAGAAATTAACGAAGACTAGGAGTGTACACTGACTTTAGTATAGGAGAAGAGTAGTCTTAGTCGAGTGGAATATGTTGAGTATTCGCGTGACTAACGTTTTGGAAGGAGTTGTCTACATAAACCCATCAAGGAGGTGATATACTGCTTAATAACTATGTAGCAGTTAGCTCCGCTCGTGCTTCGTCGATTATTGGTCAGACAAGCGACGACGCTTGTCGCTCGCGGTCTACCCACTGCGTCTGTCCTAGTTTCGCCTATCGCTGCCTTGATGGCATACTTGCACATAAGAAGCTATGTTAGTCGTAAGCGAAGAGGAATCCGAACGGAAGCATTGCGGTGGTTTCGATAAGCAGCACGACAAAGAGACTGACTGTTAATATTACGAAGAAGCGACGTGCATTTAAAGTTTCGCTGCATTAACAGACTTAATCTTGCTTCGCGTCTCTTAATCCTATCGCAAGTTTGAGGTGGACTAGGAACACGGGCAATTAGACGAATAGTGTAAGGTCGAGTGCGCAGTTCGAGATGTGTTTATAAATTTCTTTGACGAACTTGTAAAACCATTAACGAGAGAGCTACACTCGAGGCTTTTTGACCTTTGAAGTTCCTGGAAAACGTTGGGACTTGGTAGAAGACTGATGCACCGGTTCTATCTAACATCATGCTTTGAGATATCCCTATGCGCACGTTTGCATCTGGTTCCAAAGATAGGGCAAAGGCGCCGGTGTACGCGACATTCCTATGAGTTAGCGTGTGCTCATACATTAACCGCTTATCTTTCTATGTCCTCGCAATGTAGGCGGACCTAGAATTACATTTGATTACGATAGCCTGTCGATAGAAGTACGATGCAACAACTATGGGCAAGGGGACGGCGAGGGCAATATGCAGTGCTTGACGTACTGCTTGGAAACTATGTGCGATTGGCAGATGTTGCAACAGTTCCTGGGCACAGCATGGAAAGAGGCGCTAACATAGTTACTTCAGGCTATGCCCTTACTGTTTCGTCCTGGCTTCGAAATGCAACGAAAGAACAGATACTATTAGTGTTGGACATTGTTCGGTTCAAAAGGGTGGAGGGTAAGATCTCTAGCTTTCTCTAATCTTCATGAATGGACATACTCGCCTATAGCGACATTAAGAGGCAGTAGACTCTGAAGATTACGAACCTTGTGGTAAGATATATCAGGCTTGGACCGCCACCAGCGAACGCGCCAGCGTGCGCATGGCACTGGATTCGCCATCGTGGAGGTTGCGCTGGGAGGGATTGGAAGTCGCACAGCATCCAAGTCCTTGGAGGTCACCAGAGACCCAACGCCCTTCCCACAGGCCAGATGGATCGTTGGGTGTAGCGATGACTCCGAGAGCCAATAGTCTGAGGCGTTTCACCTGGAATGAGCGATCTACCTCCAGTCCAGACTAGGAAGCAAAGGTACCCCGCGCCATGTTCCCACGAGTTTGAAATGGTCTATGCACAGCCACGCTTCCTTTCTGCGCATGGCTCAGTTGGGGACTGACAGACGGGTAGCACAGCAAAGTTGGAGAGGCGGCGGCAGCAGCAGGATCCAGGACTGTGTCTGGTAACGCTCTGACCTGCTGGTGAGGCGCTGACTAGACCAAGATAGCTCTAGTCGCAGGTAAGCGAGGACGGGCCGCGGAATCCTTGGATGCTCTCAGGCCGCGTGCCGTATTCTTCGCCTCCGCGTCAAGGCGACAAACACAGCGAGTCACCGCGCTTGGGTTTCTGCTACCCGGTCGTCGGAATGACTAGTGAGCGTCACACTCCACGCCGACCGTACTGAAGCTCGAGCATGACGTTCCCGGCTATTGCGCCCCATTTGCAACGGGACGTCCGCGCGAGGAAAGAGCGGGAGGCCGTATCTCGACGCTGGAGAATCGCAGTGGGTGAGATTGTCGTGTAACCATCTTCGCAATGACAGGAAGTGCCGAGCCCGCCATCTTCAAGTAGAGAGTTGCATCTGGACGCGCAGCGCGGAAACGGACCCCTAGACGCCTGCACTCCACGAAGCGGTGAAGGCATTCTCGCAGCAAAGTGGACGAACACGGACTTGATGCGCCATTGAGGGTCAAAGTCTTCCCCAAAGCCGGTCTTTGGTACCGGTCCCGAAAGGTGCGATGATAGACGTGTTCAAGTTGAACTTATTCAGCTATTTAGTCATGTTTCATGCTAAAAGAGAAACTCTTTTTGGCTACTCTGAACTTGCTCGCATGCTCTGTGACCATTGTCGCTGGGTATTCCCCTGAACTGTACCCAATGCGATCGCGATGCGAAACCCCGATGCATGTCCTGCCACATTCTTTCCTGCCTTCTTTCTAGTCTTTGCTCAGCTTGTTGCAGAGGGCGTCACTTGCTAGCGGAAGATGCAGGCCAGGCCGCCTACGCACGACGTAGGCCATGGGCTGCATGTGCAACGCTTCCATTCATCCAGACATGGTGCTTTGTAGTATTGCGCACGTCAGATCTGTGAAGAATCGATATCGTTCTTACCGCATGTTGACCCCCTTACTACTAAACGGCATATCACCCAGATTTCTTTCTGAAGCATGCTGAGATAGCAATCGGTGCAGTCTCGTCCTCACAGCGGAGCATCGGACCTACATCAGCTCTTCACTGCTCCACAATCAAGACTGTATCGCAGAAAAACAACATTCAACGTCGTGTCCCCCGCGCTTCACCCTACCGCCTGGATTGTAAGCGATGCGGCCACGTTACTCGCGCCGTACAAACGCCTACCCGCAGAGCTCAGGTCCCGTTGTATCGGGCTTGACAACTCCTCATGCTTACACCCTGGTTACAAGTTTGGCGAAGCAGAGCGCTGCACCAAGTGGTTCATTCATAGTCCTGATAGCATCACATCCGCCGAGATCCTCCCCAGCGCCGCTACCCAACCCACTATCCATCTTCCCATCTCAGAGGTAGCTCAAGCATCCCGACAGGAGGAAGATGCCCTCGACGTCACTACGACATTGCAAGCAGACATGAGTTGGGTGCCTCTGTCCCCGTCACCAGCCCACCCCTCGCGCACTTTCTGCTACCACAGAGGCTGGCAGGCTCGCTCTAGCGTCGGACATCAGTCGGCACTTTGAGGCCCTTGTGTATCTCGTCTTTCCCAGGGCACGTGAGGGGGATTCAAACAAGCCTACTACTTTGCAGTTGCCACTCCTTCACTGTGATTAGATCACACACTCCAACGCCTGTAATGTTTCTGGCCTCCGTGACAGCCAAATGAGCGGCTACACTCCAATTCGAAGCCATTTTCCAACTACAAACGACCCCCAATTCCATATTGCTCTCTTACGAAAGTTACCCAATGAAAGACGGAAAGCCAAGTTCAGACATGCTCACTCCTCCGCATACCACGTTCTTCCCGCCGATTGAAGCCATTAATGGAACAGGTAATCTTCTCGTCGCTTCTGAGTTCGCACTGGCAGGGTGCGCGGCGTCCTGGTCTGCGTCCCGTTGAATACGGACGTGTTGATAGGAGTAACATCCCCCGGGAAGCACCCACCTAGGCGTTTGGGTGCGCATAGTAGGCGTGAATATCGTCGCGCGGACTGCTCGATGCTGCCCCGATCAAAGGTATGATACTCAGGCGCCAAAGACAAAGAGGGCTGTACCGAGAATGAGCGCATACATTGCGAGACACGGCAGCAAAAGCACACGTCCTTCGCGAAGCTCTGGCGGCTCTTCGGGCGTGGGTTGTGAGGGTGGAGATGCCTTACGCGGTTAAAATTGAATTAGCGCACGTGTCTCGAAAGGGAAAGAAGAAGCTCTACATTTTCGGCGAGCTCATTGATAAGTGGCAGGAGACTGAGGGTCTTGTTTCCAATGGCGGCTAATGATTAACGTCGACCCCATGAAAATCTATGAACTCTTCTTCAGCATCTACTTCGCACCGTCTTCCACATCATCATTGGGGGGAGCGTCTTGCTGTTGGCTGCCTGTTATCGCCGTGGGCCAGCCCACAAAGTTGATCTGGGCCGAAGAAGTACATCGACGCCCCCACGAATACCGATATATCCATGACAATGCTAACCAAGAGCCACCAGTTCAGTGCAGAATAGTACGTTGCCACCATCATGCAAGCCCATGTAAGTTGAACGTCGCTCCCGATAGCGCTGTAGCGTATTGCCAGGGGTCTTGAAAGTAGTCTGGCCGACGAGATAATCGCTCCGCCAGCCACTTGGAAGGGGCTGACCATAGGAACAGACGATGCGTTGCGATGAATCTTACGAGGAATAGCGCGATGAATGCGATAATGATCGTAATGATGATACTGAGCACCTTGGAGAATCGGAAGAACATGAAGATACCTTTTGTCGAGGTTCAGGCCGGAGTCTGCGTTTAGCGCGGTGGGTTGTGTAGGTGAGGACAATGCAAGCACGATCAAGATGAGAGATGATTTCGGGGTTGTGGATTGCAAGCGCGGAGCGCGGTAGAAGCGCGCAATGAACTGGAATGGGTTGGCGTGATGGAGTAGTTGGAAGACGACCCCAGACTCGATCGATATCGTGAAGATGGTCGGACGGCAGAGCTAGAGATGATGGACTGATGCTGCAAGTGCAGTGTTGGCTGCGAAGAGGCCAGCAAGGGTTACGATAAGAGTGTATGTACTGGCCTAGCGAGCGAATGGTGCGAAGATGTGTGAAGAGATCAACAGAAGCTGCTCATGTTCGCGGCGATTGAGGAAAAGATTAGTGAGCAGGCAGCCAGCTGCGTACGCATATTACAACGGAGCGAGCGCGACAAAGAGCGGAAGTCACTAAATCGACGCAGAGACAAACGTGAGAAAGGGGTGTAAGCAAGCATAGCGGCATTGTATTAGTATTGCCGCCAAGTTCCGCGTTGATAGTGGCTGTTTCGACTTCACCTTTCTCGTAACCGGCATGATCGCTAAACACGACGGTACCAAGGAGATCTTTATCTTTGTCTAGGAGTAGCTCTCCATTCTCGCCCTTGGCAACAAAGTTGAAGAAGATAAGCTGATGCGAACGTGAGGAGCCAGAAAGGTTGCGTGGAGGCTGTCTGCATCGGCGGGCTTTAATGCATCGCCTTACGAAGTTCATCGCATCCTTGTGAGTTCCGAGCTTAGTGTGTGATGATGCCTGGCGAAATCTCCCTTCCTTCAACTTGCCGTCAAGCTTTGCTACTGTTGCTATGCCTTTTTCGAGAGTACGTACAACAATCTCGTTCTTCTCGCCTATACATATCTCTATCAATCGTCCAACAACACCAACCTCTCGTGGCTTGTTCTTGAGGAGCAGTTTGGATGTGCAGCCGATCACAGACGTGTCCAAGGTAAATGGGCCACCTGCAGCGTCGCCCGTCATTACCCGCGTCTTGCCGAGACCAGAGAATCCAAAGGGAAGAAGAACAAGGCAGTGGTACTTGCTCTCTGCCAGCTTCGAAGAGAGGTGGAGAACCCATGGCTCCAGCTCAGCTCAGATGTCGCCCGGTGTGGCGTCGTGGGAGAATAAGCGGTCGAGTTGAAAGGACTTGTCATCTAGCGTGACCTTGTGCGTACGGAGATCAGGAACAAAGCGCTTGTGCGGCGTAGGGTTCGTCTGGCGCCAGATGCCCTAACGCGCTACAGAACTTTGGGGTTTCTTCAGCCCATCGTAGCGCGCTTGTATCGTTTTGGCTGTCTCTTTCGGGAGATCGGGTTCCTCGCATCTGTCCTCTGCGCCGAGGTTGTAGCCCAGCGTCGGGGCGTTTGATGCAGGGGCCTGGGGCTCTGGACGGAAGGCTTGCTGGCCCTCACCCGGAGACTGTTGTTCGTGGTCCTGTTGGGTTTTGAACCTATCCCGGAGGCTGTAATTCGTGATGGTGGGGGGTCGTAGGAGACCTCGTTGCAATCGGCTTAGTCAGGAGAACGAAGGTTCCTGGGCCTCTTCCGAAGGCTGCTGTGCGCGGTCATGTTGGGTCGTCGGAAAACTCGGTGCAGGCGGCTGCGGATGTAGTTCGAAGGCTCGATGCGCGGTCAAGCGCTCTTGGGTTCGGAGGAGGTCATCTACACGCGTAGTCGTTTCTGGAATCTGTTTCGGTCAATCGCTGTGTCCATATTGCCGTACAAGCACATACCTGTCTGTCGTCGGCATACGCGGAATGGTCATTCTCTTTGGTTCAAACGAGACTTGCCGTGTCCGGCCCTCAGCAAAGACGTCCCGAAGCCTGGCCTACGTGATGGCAGTATAAGCAAGGCGGGCTAGGGCGATAGCAGCCAGCTGCTCGACAGAAGGCAGGCCCTGGGGCACGTTGCTGTCTTGGTCGATCATCGCGGTGGGCTGTGACGCGCTACATATAGTAGGACCTGCCGGGGAAAGGCTGCGCAGGCCGAGACATGTAGCAGCACGCACGTTGCCGGCGCCGTTGTCGCGGCGGCCCGGGCTGCTGCATCCGGCCTTGGAGGTGACGAGAAGGCATGTCGAGCATGTATGAAGCAATGGGAGGAAGAGCAGCTAGGGCCACAGAGCTCCATGGTCTCGTGCTGCGCCTGGCCTTCACGCGCGTGTCGCGACCCGTCGACGTCGGGCGATGACGCACTAGTGGAAGCGAGACTGCGCCACGCTGATTTGGTACTGGCGTCAAACCTCCATGCATGCTCGATATAGCACCCCTACACTCACTCGTGACGAACCAGTCCATGGGCTACGTAGGCTCAGCAACGGCTCCGTCGGCCTACCGAGTGCGTCCACAAGATTGGGCATTTCTTCTATAAAACATTATATATCCACAACATCCTTTTTTATCAGTGCAAGGTCGCGATAGTCGCTGATCATAGCTCTCGACTCTTTCCTCGTCGTCGGCGTCAGTATATTACGTGCGTATCTTTGTGCGACTCTGCGGTTGCGGAGCAATTAGGCCCTCCTTTTCCCACTTTCTCCTTTGCTTTCTACCATCCTCCAATGCTGGGCTTGCGTGATAAATTCTTCAATATCGTCAAGATGGAATTTTATGTCGCGCAGGATTTGAAGCAAAGATTCGTTCGGCTTGCGGGCTTGTCGTAGACTCACTGCAGTGCTGTCTTCTTCCCCGGGCTTGTGGGAATCGCACATTCGTGGTGTAATGCTGCTCGATGGACACGGTTAGAAGAATGCTGTGATCCAGATGGAACAGGTTGAAGTTTACGATCAGAAGTGAGAGAGCCTTGGAAACATGTCGTTTGCCCGCTGGGGCCATTGTCATGCGGGTACGGACGTGGTTGCTGTCGTGCCACCCAGCAACACCGCAATCATGTCACACGGCTATGGATTGCTCACCGTCGATCTCTTCACCTTCCCTCCGCCCAGTTTTACTTCGGGTGACTTCTCCCCACCTTCCACAACACGCACTTGGATATCAGTCTTGCAGTCACGGTAGCTTTCGACGGTCACAGTTGTATTCATCAAGCTTAGATCATCCAAGTCATAATTGCCGGCTGCTACTCATCACACTCTGGCAGGATAACTGTTGATCACTGCTTCTACTCGACTTGCTTCCAATAGTAGTTTGGCAGTTCGCGACTAAAGCGCTCACCTTCAACGTGCCTGTCCAGGCCGACAGCGACAGTGTCAGATGTCTCCTGGGCTTCACATCGGCGGCATACGTCGAGGGGTAACTGACCAGCGCCCACCATGAACATTTTCCGTATCCTGCCTTGAGCTGGGAGAAACAATAAGCTAGCCATGTACGGGCTTGCGATCGAGTGAACTACTGCGACAAGCACAAGTGCCGACATCGACAATCCGATCTGCCAGGTTGTCAAGGCCCTGGTATTGAGTACAGATCTGCACATGAGTGAAAAGGCATCTTAGATCACCTGTATTCCACACGTAAGGCAATCAGGATTCACCCAGGATTCACCCAACACTTTCGTCAGTCACGTTCAGCGCAGGTGAGCTCAAGTAGTCTGCGTCTTTTGTCACAGATCTCACGTATAGCAACCTTCTTGAATTCTCTTGAGAGGAATACATTGTTCCTACGTAGCTTAAAACAAGATCCAGAACGGTGCTGTGCTCTATCGATTCACTTGAAAAGCTTCGGTGGAATTGCTTGATTGACCTTCACAACTGTTATAACCGTGATATCGTTGACCTAAATAAAGGGGAGCTTGTCGTCTGGGAAGAGAAAGTTTGCTGCGACAAAGACGATAACGGCTCCAACGATGATGTAAATCAAGATCGTGATGACAAGTAGGCATAATCGTACAGGGTCGAACTCGGGCTCGAGATTGTCAGGAGGATAATCTAGAGGCCTATGAGACTCGCTCCGCATGGACTGAGCTCGAGCATCTTGTCTATCGTGCCCAAGCGGCCTGTTCATCCCGCTCTCCATGTACGTATCTGGCTCTCTTTCCGCATCAGGTTGAAGCGGCCCCTCTGCGCCGGTCATTTCGTACGTATCTTCTCTTTCCGCATCAGGTTGAAGCGGCCCCTCTGCGCCGGTCATTGAGTACGTATCTGGCTCTCTTTCCGCATCGGGTTGAAGCGGCCCATGAACGCCGCTCTCCATAGACTGCGCCAGTAACTCCCCTGGATTTTGCTCCGGGTCTGGCCCTGGCGGCTCGTGGAACTCGTTGTCGTTAAGGGCAGGAGGACGAGTTACGTTATGGTGAAAGTTGTTATCGTGGATGTCAACAATATTTGGAACCCGATCGAGATGATCTCGGCGTTGTTGATGTAGTGTCTCTTGACTAAACGGAACAGGCGCACTTGCGAGAGATCGAGAAGACAACAGACCCTGTGCTGGGTGTCTAGCTCTCGATCGTTCTGTCGACTCGATCAATAGTTCTAGGCGATCAAGTCTAGTCATTAACAGGTCTGCGGCCTCTTGAAACGGGCAGTCGGATACGGGTGGAGTCATTCCAGTCGTCGACGGAAGAGGTTGTTGAGTAGCAAGATTAGACTCTTGCCTTCCCAAGTTGCTTTGTGTGCCCGTGTAACGATCGGTGGTAGTTTGCGTGCCGTCTTCAGATCTGGCTCCTCCAGGTAATCCGAGTCCACCAGTAGTACTCACATGACCGGCACTGAAGTTCCCCGATTCGTGATGCGATGTCGCATGTGCGCAGGTGCAAGGCAGGCCTTCTATATAGACGCCGCCGTTGTCGTCGAGCTCGCTGATGTCGATGGTGATGTTTCCCCCGGTCCTGTTGATTGTAATGCGAACCATTGTGTGGAAAAGTCTTCAGGTGCGGTAGGCGATTCAATGTCAACAACTTTGCGGGGTTGTAATTGAGATGAGTTGTAAGTTTATGGCTACTGCTTAGCGGGCAGTCCTTTATCCAGTCTGCTCCCGCCGCCGCTAAATAAAGTTTGCTGGTACCTGATTGCCTTCGACGCTGTTCGGAAACTCAAGGTGAATGTCTCCAGTAGTTTCATCATTGTTATCGACATTGTTTGTACCCTCGGCGTCCGCGTTTCCAGCGATGTATTCACCATTCCCGGCGTGATAGGTGTGGTCAACATGAGCCTTTCTGACGACACTGCTGTACTGCACAGCATGGGTATTATCTGTGAGTTTGAACACGGGGTCTCTACGGAGGGGCTGATTGAGATTCGCTCGATCAATGGGCCACGTCCAGAGCTGTCTTACATTCTCTCGACGGTTGAGTTCAGACAACTTATTGGCGTCAGCTTCTTTCCTGCAGAGATCATGAATCAGGAATTACTGCTCGTCAATCGCTGCGCCATGAGAGACGGCGTATCCCACACCTGAATGCTGCAACCATGTAGAATCGTGTCAAAGTCCGACGTGTGTTTGTCTTGCCACTCCGTCTGGATAGTGAGAAGCTTGGAATATAGGTTCTGTGCCCTTCCGTCATGCTGTTGCACACCTGAAGCAGGCTGGCCTCTCGAATCTGAGCGAAGTTAGCAATCAGATTGGTCAGGAACAGGTCGTCTACTATGCTGTCTAGGCTTCGGCGGTCCCGCTGAGCGGAGGAAGCTATTTCTACATGCAAGAGACGCTGAGCACCTCTGCGCCCTTGCATCGCCGTGTTTAGACTTGTCTTCTCTCTTGACGAGCTCTGGGGAATCGATACTCTCGCGCAATGAAGGTGCACGTAGATGACCACTTCTGATACCACTTTCTCTGGAACACTGGGCAAAGAGCAGTTTCTTCCTAGCAATGTCAGTACGTGAGCGAAAGAAACGCTTTATACTCGCCTTCGGGCTTGGTTGAAGAACTCAGGATAGGCGCAATGCATACGCTGCTGGTCCTCAGCGTAAAAGAACGGTATTCTGGTGAATGCAGATGTTACATGATAGTGTGAAAGGATTGAGAGACTGAAAGAGGGAGTAGGCAGTAGTATTGTGATTGCAGCTAAAAGCGTGTGTGCTGCTGCTCAAGCTGGCGAAACATGGTGAGAAGGCAAGGTGCACAGTGACCTCTCATGCCTCTTAATCCGGTCCAAGGTACTTTACCAGCGTTGTCGCTCCACGAATCTTGTAATAATCAAGGGTCCCCGTCCATAGGCTTTCCTCCCTCGTGTTTGTCCTTTCCCAACGACAGAGCGATGCAACAGCGACTATCTAGGAGGACGAGACTGTACGAGTATAGGCACCCATAGACTTGCCGGCGATGGGTGGGAATGACCAAGAGACATCTGCATGTGATGGTGAATATCATGTACGCATAACACCGCTACCTAGGTTGTGATGGTGGCCCACGTGAGCGACGCTGGATCTGAACCACCCGGGCTGCTGCTCTTACACGGGACGGGCCATAAGGAATTATGGCGGTCTTCCTGAGTTGCTTTCCCGCTTTCTGTTGCCCCAAGCCAATGGTTAGACTGTGTTGGCCAGACGGTGTGAAACGACAGGGGCGCGCAGCTTTGGTGTGCGTGCACGCGTAGCGGCCCTGAAATTGCGCAGCGCTGGTGGTGGCCGCAGGCGCATCAAAAGACGTGCCTCCGCTGATTTCGCCAAGTGCGGGATTATCGCAGGTGCAAACGTGGCCCGGGGCACAATCCGTGCACTACCAGAACGCGTGCGTCGTTATGGCACCTGACCTGCCACAGTACAGCGCCTGCACACGGAACCTGTACCACACACGGCACAGCTCTGCATCGCTCTCGCCACAAAACTATCGACTACATCGCCCGGTCGAAGGAACAAACGCGTGCCAACATAACCGCATGGCAATATCCGGTGTCTTAGCCACTAGCAAAATGCGCCTAATCGACCTTAGAGAAGATGCGACAATAGTACGCGATGCGCAGGCTGGGGCTTTACACGGGCTTAACATGTTAGATAGGCGTTAACACAAGTTCCTTGCTATTACTTCTATTGCAAACTTCTCTCTATTAAGCTTCGTGTAAAAGCTTTTAACTACAACAAGGCCTACATAAGTGTAATAAGTATGTAGTGTATTTCTGCAATAGTAATTAGCTAACACGCAAATAATGCATTGTGTGTAGCATATAGTTCTTTCTAACAAAGCTTATAGTAAGCTACTAATTTCTTATACTAGGCCTAAAGACTAGAAAAAGCCTATAGCCTAAGATAATAAAAGAAGTAAGAAAGCTATAGTAGATAATAGCAACTCTTTTAGCAAAGATAGCTTTTATAATAGTAGTTACACTATTTAAAGAAATAAAGAAGAGAAAGTTTCTATAGAAGCTATTACTAGTACTATAGTCTATAATATATATATTAAGAATATAACTAAGTTAATTAGAGTAACTATAGTACTTATAAGTCTTATCTTAAAGATAGCTATAAGTAATCTACTATATATTTATAATATCTAATCTTATATAGTTCTAGATTAACTTTTTTCTAGCTAGATAGGTATACTTAGCTAGCTCTCTATATATTATATCTAGAAAATATCTAAAATATAATATTAGTAGTAGTAACTAATTATAATAACTTAGAAATAAGTATATAAGTATATATAAAATAGTTAGTATCTTAAGTCTAATTTAGTATTATTATTATAGTAAATTAATATTAAAAAATATTAAACAATATTAAGAAACTTTAAGTAAGTCTTTTTTAGAACTACTAAATAATTTTAATATTAGTTTAGTATATATTACTATAGTAATATAATTATCTTAGTATAAAGTTATTATATACTTATCTATACAACTTTCTTTATACTATAACTAGAAATAACTAGAAATAATATAATATATAGTAATAGAAATACTACTAATAGAACTTACTATACTTATTTTAAGCTATTAATTATAACTTTATCTTTACTCTAAGCTAGTAATATTAATATAATAACTACTAATAAGTCTTAGTTAAGGTAACTATAATATATAACTATAGCGTTTATCTAAGTAATAGTATTAAGTAAGAAAAGATAAGCTATAAATACTAAATTTTTTTTTATTTCTTATTTATTATTATTTATACTAAGAATTCTAGAACTAGTACTATACTACTAGAGTATAGCTTACTCTATATTTATAAATAGTTAAGACTTTATTTATAGCTTTACTTAATATATAAAGTTATAAATATAAATAGTAATTATAATTAATAGCTTTTCTCTAGCTAGCTAACTAATAAAATAATTATTTACTTAGCTCTAAAGAATATAATAATAGTATTTATAAAATATATTATATATCTTTTTAGTAAGCTTTTTAAAGATAAAAATTAAAGAGAAAATTATAAAAAGCTTTACTTTAGCTAAGTAACTCTTTAGAATAATAGAAATATTAATAAAAATATTAATAAGAATATTAATAGCTCTAGAATATATATATTCTAAGTAAAAGATCTAGATTATATCTCTTATTATATAGATAGTATCTTATTCTCTAGTTACTTAAATAGCTTTTATAATAGTTTTTCTAATAGTTTCTTTTTTAATAAATATAAAGTAGCTTATAGAATCTTTATAATAGTAATATAGTTATATAAAAAGTATTAAAATAATAATAAAGAAACTTAGTAGAGCTTTCTAGTAAGATAGTAAGATAATATAACTAGTAAGAGATTAGTTTTAAATAGACTTATAATTATCTAAGAAACTTATAAATTATTAAGAAAAATATATTAATATAGTAATATAGTATTTAGTATTAGATATAAGCTACTTCTATCTTTAATTATTAGATTTCTAAATATTATTATTATATAAGTATAAAGAATAAGAAAAGTACACTTTTACTAAGATTTTAGTATATATATTCTAACTATAAATCTTTAAAATATATTACCTTATTAGTTATAAGCTAATAAGTATATATATATATATTATAAGTTTAGTAAGATTAGTAATAAGATTTTCTTATAAAGTGCTTTAGTATTAGAATAGCTTTAAAGCTAGCTTAAATTTAGAAGCTTTAACTACTTTAGAAGTAGTAGTACCTTAACTTTAAGCTTTAGCTTTTTTAATACTATACTTTTAAAAGTAGATAAAACTATTAGTTATATATTCTTTAGTACTAGTAATAGACTATGCTTCTTTTAGACTAGTTTATAGGCTATAGAATTAATAGTTTACTAAGAAAAATACTTTAGTATTATAAATATTAATATAAAAGTACAGCTTTTAGAATATAGAAATATAATATAATTAAAAATAAATAGTTAGAAGTTAGTTATTAGCTATCTAATAGACTTAATATCTTATATACTTAATATATTAAATTTATAGTAAAGGTAATATTAAAACTAATTATAAATAGACTTAATAAAAGTATATAGTTTTATAAGTTAGCTTATAAATATAAAAGATAGTAAGCTTTTTATACTAGTATAAAAATTAAATATTAATATAAAAAAAAAGTTAATAAAGAAAATTAGAGTATAAGAATTACTTCTAAAGATATTATATTACTTTAGTAATGTATACTATCTTATATCTCTATTACTATATTTAACTTTAATTTTACTACTTTAGTAGTTTCTACTATACTAGAAGTAGCTAAAACTAAAGAAAAATAATTTTCTTTTTATTTAAAATCTTCTAACTAAAATATACTTACTAGAATACTAAGGTCTTTATATAATTTATATTAAGAACTATAATCTAGTAACTCTAAATAGTAATAAAAACTTAATTTCTATTAATATACTACTCTACTATAGTTATAGTAGTATAGAGAATTATCTAGCTTTTTTAATCTTATATTATATTAAAAATCTATCTCTATATATATATTGAAAACTTCTAGATATTAATTTTAAATACTACTATAGAAAGATAATTTATAAGTCTAAATAAATCTCTTATAGTATATAATAGTAAAAAAGTATTATTAGTACTTTTTTAAAAGTTAAAATATACACTATTATTATATAATAAAAATAGAAAAAAGGTATATTTAAAGTAATCTAAAGTTAAGTAAAAACTAGTAAGAAGCTAAGAGTTATATCTTGTTAAAAGTTAAATATTTTAAGAAAAATAAAAAAAATATCTACTATAAAGTACCTAAAAAATAGTAAGTTAATAGAATATATATAATACTAATATAATAAGAGAAAATTAAACTTTTATAGTTAAGACTTTAAAGTATCTATTTTAAATAAAGGTTTTAGAATATAGTTAATAACTATAGAAATTAAAACCTTAATTATTACTCTACTAGATAAAAATACTTAGTTAAAGAAACTATCTAAGTTAATTAAATCTTTCTATAATAAAGTAGTAAAGAATATTATTTACTAATAGCTTAAACTATTAAAACTTCTATAAAAAGCTTAAAGTATAAAGCAAAAGAAAGTTATATAAGAATTTATAATTAATTAAATAAATAAAGTTAAGAGTTATTACATATATAGCTTAATAGTTTTAATTTTAGAATATACCTTATATATTAGTTAATATTTAACTACTACTATACAATAGTAAAAATAAGGTATTAAGAAAATATACCTATATTATAATTACTATATAGAGTTACTAGACTAAGTCTTATTACTCTACTTTATATTAGTAGTCTACTATAATTAGTAAATATTTAAAAGTATTCTCTATATAATAAAATAAAGAGATATTCTAATTTAGAATATATAAGAAATATAGAAATCTAGAAACTACTATTAAATATAAGAATATTAAAAATATAAGAGAGCTTAAGATATATTTATTATAAAAGCAAAGCGTAGAAGATTAAAAATTAATAACTTATTAAAATATATATAGTAAGTATTAAAGTAAGAATACTAATAGTAGTATTAAGATATAACTTCTAGAAAATTAAAATTTTATATAAAAATTTAGAATTCTTTTTAGATAATTATATTAGACGCAGCTTATATTAGTACTATAGATTTAAGCTAAGCTATATATTTTAATCTTTTTATTATTAGCAAAAATTAAAATATTTTATAAAAAGAGTAAAAACTATTTCTTATAAGATTTAAAGAAGAATATATATATAATTTTAATTAATATAAAGTCTATAGAACTATTTATTTCTTAATATATATCTAATCTTCTAATCTAAGTAGTAATTTTAAAAATAAAAAATCTCTACATTAAATCTGTTTTTATCTATACTCTCTTTAAAACTACTAATAGTAGTACTTTAAATCTAATATAATATAGTTAAATATAATATCTAAGATTTCTTATAAGTTTTAGAAGTTTCTTACTAGAAAGAAACCTTAAAATATCTATACTCTATACTATAATGTCTTTAAAGTATTAATATAAATAGAATATACTATTAATAATTAGTATTCTAGTTTATTATTAAGTTTTATATATCTATAGTCTATTAGATTCTAGTAGTAAAACAAATAATAGAGTATTCTATAGATTATACTCTAAGAAGTAAAATTTACTATTCTAGCTTAGAAATTTGTTTTTTTAAGTAACACTTATATAGGTATTTGTTAAAAAAATTAAATCTACATTAATATCTTTATATTAGTTAGAATTATATACTTTATACTTATCTTTAAAAAATATATCTTAAGATAAATTCTTTATTCGTTTTTTAGTTATAAAAAAAAGTAATAATAGTAAAGTAATGCTATATTACTAGATCTTAGTATATATACTAGAATAGCTAAAGTTCTAGAAATAGATAAACTTTATAGAGTCTATAACTAATAATTATTATATTTTAATCTACAAGCTATAGCTACTAGCTATAGTTACTAGCTACACTTTCTTATTACCTTTATTGCCTGCGTAGAGCTATCTTAGCTATTTTAAGAGCTATAGAAGCGTTCTACACACTATTTTAACGCTACTAGTGTAGAGAATTTAGCTATAAGCTTTATAATATAAAAAACATAAAATATATAAATACTACTTTATTATTAATTAAAGAGATAGAGTAAAGTCTTAATTATAGCTATTATAACTAAAGTAATATAGAATAGAAATATACTCTTATTAGTAAAAACTAACAGACTCTAAATAAAAAAAAAAAAAAATTATATTTTAATCTACTAGTTTAAAGTTTTTATAGAATTATTATTAGCTATTATAATATAGTACTAAACTAATAGAATTTAATACTTATTATTTATAAGAGTTAAGACTTATAACTTAAGTAAAGAGTATTTTATAGTAGAAGTATTTTATTAAGTTATAAAATTAGATCTATTATTAGCCTATATAATATAGTAAATAAGTAGTAGTTTTTTAAGACTAATAATATTATATACTTCTTTTAGATATCTTATAGTATTATTAAGTATAGATAGTAACTTATAATAAGGTTATAGTTATACTATAATCTAGTAACTCTTTAGTACTATAAAGCTTAACTTATTATAACTAGTCTATTACACGTATAAAGTAAGTAAAGTCTAGATTTCTTTACTCTACTCTCTTTTAAAATATTCTATTCTTTTCTATTTTTATCTTTAAGCTTCTTTCTTTTATAGCTACTATAATTAATAAAGTAAAAACTAAGTAAGCTTATTTATAACTATACGTAAAATAGTAGCTTATTTATTCTATAGCGTATTAATACTAAAGTTTTTTCTTAGCTTATATATTAAATTATTATTAATATATTCTGCTAAGCTTACTAGTATATACTACTTCTCTAACTATAAAGCTAATAGAGACCTATAGAGTAGTATAACTATCTAGAAATCTTTCTTAAAGTAAAATAATAATAAAATATACTAAGTTATATTTATACTTAATAAGTAAAAGTACTCTAATTTAATATATCTAATTAGAAAACTTAGTAGTATTAATTTACTAACACTAGGTTAGAATTTATATTTTCTTTAGTATAGTAAAGCCTAAATAGCTATATATATTTTAATTAAAATTTGTAGTATATATAACTAAAAAGTACTAAATAAGTAGTTTCTTAATACTAGATAAGTAGAAGTAATATTAAGTAATAAATAATAGTTTCTTAAAATAGCTTTAAATTAGTATAATTTTTAAGATCTTTATACTAATAAAATACTACTACTATAAATAAACTAATTTCTAATATAAGATTTAATCTAGAATTTATACTTTTATCTTTTTTAAAAAACCTATTTATATTTTACATCTTTTATAATTAATTTATTAATTATAAAGTTGTATTTTAAATAGTCTTAGTAGTTTTTATTTAAAAGTATATTTGTATATAAAAAGAATCTATATAGTAATAGGTAGAATTATATAATAATCTTCTTATATAAATATACTAATAGTTTTGCATTTATAATAGAAAGTTAAAAGAGTATTGCTTAGTTTAATAAGGTTAAGAAAGATATAATTAAATTACCTAACTAAAGTAAAGATTTAGATTTAAAAGAATTAATAATCTAATAGTATATTTATATTAATAGCGTTTAAATTTAAAGTAGAACTTGTTTTAATTATCTATATATATATAATATCTAGAAGATATATAGTTTACTTTATAGTAGTTAAGTATTATAAATTATATAATTTAGTATTTTTACTAGTTTTACTATATAAAAGAAAACTTTAGAATAGAATTTATTTCTAAGCTATCTAAAAGTATTTTAAGATAAAGAACTTAGATAAGAAATAACCTAGCTTAAGACTTAAGAATATCTTAGCTATATTAAAAAGAGTAGAGATTTAAGATAAACTATAGCTTAGTAGTTAGGTAAGAAAGACTTTTTAAGTATATAATCTATTATAGTAAAATATTAATATAAAGTAGAGTAAAATAGTATAGTTAAGTACGTCTATATAGTAGTTCTAATAAAAATCTATATTCTAGATACTTTGTATTAACTTTTAGATAGTAGTAAGTATTAATTAAACTCTTTCTATAGTATCTACTATAAGTATTTATAATAATAATATACCTATAATAAGTAATAGTAATAGAAGCTTTTCTAGTTAACTTAGAAGTAGTAATAAGTAAGCTACTAAGCTACTTACTATTTATAATATTTAAGAATTCTTAATTTTAATATTAAAGGTTATTAGAAAATAGGTTTTAAAACTAAAGTAATAATCTTTATAAAAAAAAGTAGAAGTAGATATAAAAGTTAAAGTATAGTATAATATAATTTTGCTTTTAGCTATAAAAGTAAAGAGATAAAAAGTTAAAGTAGCTATAGTATAGTATAGATAAACTCTTAGTCTAGAATTTTCTTTAACTATAATAAATTTTATATAGATAGAAATAGCTTTATAGAGATTAATACTATAGTTTAGAGAATTATTACTTTATATAATATATTTCTTATTAAGAATCTATTTACTTAGATAATACTTTACCTAACTTTTTATACTCTTTTTTAATCTTATAATATTATTATTTTATATATAGTAATCTACTTTTCTTATTAGTAAAACTAAATGTAGATAAACTTCTCTTTAATACTTCTTTTAATTATTCTTATTTTAATATTATTAGAATATAAATTATTATATAAAATATAAGCTTAAATAACTTTACTACATTCTAAAGTAGTATAATTAATATTATAGTCTATACTATCTACTCTATAAGACCTATTATAGAAACTTACGCTATAAATATATAGCTATTAAAACGCTAAAGTATCTACTTTAACTTTAATAAGATTAATATTATAAAATTTTAAAATAAACATCTTAAATAAATATTAAGCTTATATTTTTTAAAAATTAAACTCTTACCTATATAAATATTTTTCTTTCTACTTTTATAATTACTTTAAAGAAGCTTTAATAACTCTAAGTACTAGATACTAACTTTGTAAGTAGGCTAAAGAAAGTACTAGTAATAATTTATAAGTAATTTCTTGTTATTATTTTAGTAGGTAGTAGATTTTATTAATTAAAGTTAGTAGTATGTTAGTAAATTTAAAAGACGCTAAATATTTAATAAGTTTATTATTAAACTATAGAGAGATTATTATATAAAATATTAGCTAATCTAGTTAGACTTAGAAATAATTATATATATAAGATATAGATTACAAGTAATTATATAAGTAATTACAGAGGTATTCTAAATATATTTTAGATAATCTTAAAGGTAATATACTAACTATAAGCTTACTATAGCTTGTTATATTTCTTTTAAGTCTTAGTAGTAATATAAAATATACTTTAATACTTGTTAGTAGTCTTTATAGCTATTAGTTTATATTTTAAATATAGTATAGTTAGTATATTATAATTACGCGCGTAGTAATTATTATCTTAGCAGTATAGTTAGAAATTCTATAAGATATAGATTTACACTTATATTATATATAATTAATTTTAAATTTTAAGTCTAAAATAGTAATACGTTATAATATAATTAGATAATCTAAAAAGAAGTACTTATAAGCTTTATTTCTTAGATCTAGAAAGAAGCTATATAATCTAATATCTATACTAAATAATCTTATAGCAAGGTTATTTAAAGCTATATTCTAGATAAGTATTAGATAATCTTATATTTATTTCTATACTATTAGTTTAAGAGTAGAACTTATAGTCTTATTATAAGATCTTGTTAAAAAATATTATTTAATTAAAATCTTATTAAATATTGAAGAACTAAAGTATAATAAAAGTAAGTTTTAAGTTCTTTCTTTTAAATATTTTAAGACTTAAAGCCTTTTATAACTTCTTTCCTAGCTTTTAAATATAAATTTTATATATATATAAATACCTCTTAAAATTAATTTTAAAGTTAATAAGATTACTTCTTATCTAAGATATAAAAGTAGAGACTCTAGAAACTATATTATTAGTCTTTTTTACTACTTTAACAAATTTAAGATAAGTAAGTGTAATTTAAATAGATAAGTAGATAAAATAGTATATATTATAGTTTTAGATCTAGACTAACTTTAGAAAATAAACTTTTAAACTATAAATTATATACTAAATAAACTTTATAGATTTTTATAAGTATAATTAAGCTCTTAGAAACTTATAAAGCTTTTATCTTAATATAACAGCCTTTATTCTTTATTAAATTTACTAGTTTTATAACGTAGCTATAACGTAGCTAAGTAATATAGTATATAATTGTAATATAAGTATATTTTCTAAACACCTTTATTTATAGTATATAGTAGTATATATCTTTTATATAATCTTGTTATTAAAAGTAGACTATAAAGCTTATAGCGTTTATAAGCTTTACTTAAAAAAAAAGTATAAAGATAGCTAAGATTCTAGTGTTTTATCAGCATATACTAAAAGTATAAAGAAATAGACTTAAGTTACTAAGTATTTCTTAGTCTAGAAGCTTTATACTAAAAAATAAAAAAAATAGAAAGTTATATAATTCTATATATTCTAAGAAGTACTTATAACGTTAAACTTTTAAATAGATACCTAGTTTAAGCTATTATACTATATTTTACTTAATAGACTCTATTTAATATGTAAGTTTACTTCTTAACTTATTATTTTATATTAGACCTCTAAAAGACTATTACTATCTAATATATAGAAGATAAATAACTTTATTATAAAGATAGTTTCTTTCTTATATCTTAAGAAATCTAAACTAGACAATCTTATTATTTCTAGTTCTTAATACTAATATAATAATACTCTTACTCTTATAGAAAAGAATTAAGTATTCTTTTTAATATTATCTATACTAATAGTATTACTTAAAAAAAAAAGTAGAATTATAATATATAGATTAGGTATTAAGTGTTACAACTTAAGATTATCTTAAACAAAACTATTAGAATAAAAATTAAGTTTCTACTCTTACACTTTTAACAATACTAGTAAGAATTTAAGACTTAAAAACTAAAGTTCTAAATTTAAAACTCTTATTAAACTTAAATATTATTAGTATATAAAGAGTATATTAGTTTATTTCTAACTATATATTAGAAGAAGAAAAGATATAGAGAAACTAAACTTAAAACTAATAAAGAGAATTTTTAAATATAGAATATCTTATACTATAGTAGAAGAAGTCTCTTTTAGTATATAGAAAATATACAAGGTTTATAAACTTCTTTAATTACTAGTTAATTAGACAAGAAATAAAACTTTATTATTTACGTAATTATATATCTAAATATCTTTCTTTTATAATATAGATAGTCTAAAAACAAATAATAATTTATAATATTAGCTTTTTTATTTTTACTTTATAATATTAGTATAGAAAATAAATTTTCTAATCTTTTAATTACTAGCTTTCTATAAAACTATATTTATAAGCTAATACCTTAAGAAAAAGCTCTTAAAGAAGATTAAGAAGTATATAGAAAGGTTTTAGAAAAACCTAAAGTTATACTAACCTTACTTCTATTAACTTAATTATAATAAAAAAGAAAATAAAGAAAAAAATAAATTAAAGTCTTAGAAGTAATATTTGCTAGTAAAACCTATATAGTTCTACTAAAAGATCTAGTAGTTTTAAGAAGATAAACTTATTTTAAAGTTAAGTTTAAGTTAAACTAATATCTTCTATATCTTCTATTATAATAGATATAAGAACTATAGAGTTATTACTTAATTTATATTTTAAATAATGTAAATTAACTTACTAAAGAGTATTAATATTAGTTTGTAAGTATAGATATATAGTAGAAGTAATAGAAATAATAAGAATAAAGTATAAAAGACGTTAATAGATTAGATAAAAATATAAGGTTAAGTTCTTAGTAAGATATTACGTGTAAGTTAAAAAGAGCTATATAGACTAAGATTTAATATTTAGCGTATAAGCTCTCTAGTAGTAACTAAGTGTATAGAAGTTATAAGTTTAATCTATAATATATAAACTATTACTCTTCTAGAATTCTAAAATAATAGAGTATCTTAGAAAATTAAAATATATAATAACTTTAATAGTTAAGTACTAGCTTAAGTCTAATTTATTATACCTAAGCTACTTTGTAGATAAAAGAGTAAAGTAGAAATAGCTTAAATTAAAATAACTACTACTAGAGTACCTACTAAGGTAATCTATAGATATTTTTTAAAAGTAGAATAGATTACTTTATCTTATAAGTTAATTTAAAAATATCTTAGAAGAAAGAAAAGAATTAATATACTATATAAATAGAGATTTTTTTAATCTATAGATAAGTTCTACTTAGAAACTAGTAAAACAAATCTAAATACTATATATATTTCTTATTATAATTAGGTTATAGTATTAATAGATTATATTATATTTTAATTATAATAGTTTTCTATCTAATTTTTTTTAGAAAGCTCTAGTTACAATAACTTAGTATAGTTATAACTCTAATATTAAGGTCTGTATATACTATAGTATATATAATAAATTAGAACGTTTTTGTATTTTTTAAGTAAAACGCTGCCTATTAATTAGTATAATAAGATTTAACCTTCTACTTAGCTATAGACCTTTAACAAAAATTAACAATAAATTTATCTTTATATAACCTACGCCTATCTCTATAAAATAAAAATATAGCTTCTTTCTAAATATTTTATAATACCTACTTAAACTAATACTAATAGAATACTTAATATAGAGTATACTATAAGAATTAATAGAGTAAATATAGCTTTATATAACTCTTAGAAGATAACACTATTTATACTTAAAGAAAGATAGCTAAAGAAGTATCTAAATAATAACTATAAGTGTCTCTTAGTCTTAAGCTTTATAGATAGAAATTTTATAAAAGTATAGACTATATTAGTACTATTCTATAAAAAACGTTTAATAGCCTTACTAAGCTTCTTTATAAGTTCTATAATAGTAAGAAGTCTAATATAAAGAGATAGTATTTAATAAATTAATTAATAGTATATAATAATAAGGTATTTTAGGCTATACTTAGGTTTAAAGATAAGATATTTTTCTTCTAAACTAACACTACTATATATAACTAGGCTAAATATTATAGAAAGATAATAATATTAGTTTAATTATAGTACTTATTATTTTATAAAAAAGATATAGCTTCTAATCTAAACTCTAAGATTAAGATTAGAACTACTTATCTAAATCTAGCTACTAATTAAAGCTAAGAAGCTTTTATATCTAATAAAACTATAAAAACTTTATAAACTTCTTAGATTTAGTAGCGTATTTTAGCTAGTACTTGTATAGTTATTATCTATTAGAGTTAATTTCTATCTACTATATAAATATTATATATATTACTTTTTATATTAGATAATTACTACTTCTATATATTCTATATATTATTCTCTTTATTATTATATATACACTTTATTTATTCTATTATAGTTAGAGTTTACAATCTTATGTACTACTATACTAAAGGTATTCTATTTAGCTATCTTAATAGTAATATTACTTTAAATCTTAAACTTAAGATACTCTTACTATTTTCTATACTATATATAGATACTAATTATTATTTTAATAATATTTATCTACTTTATACTTTAGTAATTATCTATTTTATAATAATAAGTTTAACTTGTTAAGTCTTCTTCTAAATAGTACGAAATTTCTAGAAGTATACTTTCTACTTCTTCTATTTTAAATCTAAACTTTTTTTAATACCTTACTTTATAATTTATCTAGCTTTCTAGCTTAATAGAATATACTTCTAGAGAACTACTAGCGCTTCTCTTATACTATTAGATTTAAACTATTATACTTACCTTTAGATATTTATATATAGATTAACAAGAGTAAATATTATATATTTAAGCTTATTATAAGCTTTCTTAATAGCTAAATATTATTTTTCAAACATAGATAATTTAAATACTACTTTTAGTTTTAACTCTTTATTTCTTTAATATTTTAATAGTTTAAGAATTTAATTTACTTAGATCTACTATATATATAAATTAGTTTCTTATTTTATATAATTATTTAGTACATAGTTATATATACACTTCTAATACTTTCTAGTCTTTCTAGATAACTCTCTATTAATCTTTTCTTTACTCTTCTATACTTAACTATTTTTTTTTCTTTTATTCTATATAAAATCTTACTTTCTCTAATACTTAAAAGAATTTTTTATTTTTAGAGAATTTTACTACTAATAGATAAAGTTTACTACTTATAGCTTTTTAAGTCTAAGTACTCTCGCTACTATATTTTAAATATAAAGCTCTATCTAACTTTAATTATCTATTTTTTCTAAGCTACTAACTTTATCTCTACTATCTACTAACGCTCTATTATTTTTATTACTATAATAAGAACGTTTTTTATACATTCTAAAAATATAAAGCTTAAATATATTGATTAATATTATAGTATATTTAGAAGAAGTAAAGGTTAGTTAGATTAAGAAATTCTTTTAATATAGATCTATATTAAAATAAGATTATTAATATACTCTATCTATTTAAATTTAAAGTAGAATACTTATACACTACTACTAAGTTAGAGAAAAATACTTAGAATTTTTAGGTTTCTATCTAATAATAATAGTACTAAAGTGTAAAAAAATTTATTCTCTATTATAAGAATCTAGTATATACAAAAGATTAATAACACTATTATTTCTATTTATATCTATAGAAGCGTAAGTATAGATTTATATAATTTTTAAAAGCTTTAATAAAGTTATAAACTCTTTAGTTAAAAATTAAGCGAATAGATAATAAGTGTTAATAGATTAAAGAAAATTCTAGAGAAATAGTGTTATTAGCTAAGACTATATTTAATTTTTTGTTTCTAAATAAGAATATAATAATACTAAGATATACTTCTATTCTTTTAATAGAATAAAGTATAATAAAAGTTCTAAACTTAAGATAATTATTATTTTAACTTATCTTCTCTTACTATATATATTAAATATAACTATATAAAGTTTAGAAACATTTATACTTATTTAGTTTATTATCTTAATAGAGAGTTATTATAGAAATATAAGACTAATTAAAGTAGTCTAAAATAGATCTATACTAGATTCTTCTAGTTTTATCTATCTTATTATCTAATTATTAATTATTACTTAAATCTATAATAACTACTATTTTTATAGTTAGTATTAAATCTATCTTAGTTTAAATAACTGTTATTCTAGCCTTTTAAGTTTAAAGTTAGCTTAGTTTTACTTAATATAGACTAGAAATATAAGATCTTTATATAGCTTTATTCTTAGTAGTAAAGTTTTTATACTAATAAAAGTTTTTTTTAAAAGGTTTTTCTAAAATCGAATTTAAACTAGAATAAATTACTAAGTAGAAAAGCTAGAAGAGTAAGATAGTTACTTTCTTTAAAGATAATATATAAGGCTTTATATTCTTATATATCTTTCTGTACTTAAGTTAAGAATATAACTATAACTTCTAAATACCTTAATTTTTAAGAAGACTTTAGTTTAAGCGTAAGATATTTAAGATATAAATAGATATATATAAGATTAGAATATTAAAAACTCTAAACTAGAGCTTTAAATCTATTAAAACTTTTTAACTATACTTTATTTAATATTATAGTTTAAATAAGAAATTTCTATATAATAAATTTATATTTCCTAACCTACTATAAGTATCTAGATTATCTATTTTAATTTAGTTTTTAGTAGTATAGAATAGTTATAGAAGATAGAATCTAAAAGATATTAGCTTTTATACTTTAATACTAATCTAGTTTAGTAATAAAAACTATTAAATTTATTCTTATCTAAGATCTAGAAGTATATTTAAGATAGAAAGTATTATAAGTAAAAAGAAAGACTAAGTTTTAGAGATGAAAATTCTTTCTATACTAAACGCTAGTATTCTATATATTTTTATTTTTAATAAAAGACTATTCTAGAGTCTATAGTTACGCTCTAGCTAGTACTTAAGTACTAGGTTTACTTTCTAATTACTTATTATCTAATTTTAATAATTTTAATAAATCTTATAACTTATACCTATCTTATTGTAATATATGTTCTAAGATAGCGCGTCTACTATAGCTAATCTTATTTTCTTTTATATACTATAACTACTACTACTATTATATCTTATTCTATTTCTACTTAGATATTAAGCCTAAAGTAATCTTACTTAGAATTATTAATATCTAGATATAGTTTTTATTACTTAATACTCTATTTTTAGATTTCTATTTACTTACTTCTAACTTATTAATCTCTTCTTATTTTCTCTTTATTTACTTACCTACTCTTAATAAGTAATATATAGATTAACTAACTTAATATTATAGTTAGTAATTCTTATAGTATATTAAAGAAGATTATAACTTAGTAGTATAATCTAAACAGCCTCTTAAATAGTAACCTACGCTAATATTATCTTACTCTTTATCTAACGTAAAATATAGCTTATACTTACTAGTATTAGTATATTATCTAAATTATAGTCTAGCTTAATAGTATAAGAGTAAATTAACTTTCTATTTATTTTCTTTACGTATTTCTATAAGTCTCTAATACTTTTAATTACAATAACTATAAAATTACTAGAAAAATTAAGTAGAATAATAAAGATATAAACGTGCTAAGTAAAAGTAGTTTTTTAAAAACTTTAGATTTTATAATAGTAGTAAAATAAAGACAAGTACTAACTTAGATTTCTAGACAAAATAGTGTAGAAGAAAGAAGTAGAAATTAATATAGTAGTATTTTATCTATTTAGTAAGTCTAAAAACCTCTTTCTTACTAACTTAACTATACCTTTTAACCTAAGTTAATTCTTATGTCTAAAAGCCTTTATAAAGTCTTATAGTTTCTATAATAAACGTATTCTCTTATAATATAATAATCTTTTTTATTTATAGATAATTTAAGACCTTTTAATTAAAATCTTTTACTTTAGCTTATTATTATTAGAAGTAGATAGAGAGCTTATTTTCTTTAAAACTTATCTTATTTAGAAGTCTATAAGTATTAGACACTTAAGTATAATTTCATAAAATTATTCTAGAGTCCTAAATAGAAAAACTAATTAAAAATATATAGTATTTATAAAGATATACTATTCTAGATTATAGTTATCTAATAATAAAGATAAAGTAATTACGTAGAATAATAATAATATAAGGTTAATCTATACCTTATATTTTAAGATATTAAAAACAAGCTAGAAAAACTATTAATGTTAGTAATAGAAATTTTGCTAAGAAACTTAAAAGATAATAAATATACTTTATATAATCTTACTTAAATTTATTAGCACTAGTAAATAGATTATCTTTGTATATAATTAGAATATAGTTTAAAAACCTAGATTAAGAAAAGAAATTCTATACTAATTTTATTTTTCTTAATGTAGATTTTAATTTAATCTAGATGTAAGGTCTTAGTAATATACTTTAGAAGTTATACTACTAGTATATAGTAGTAATTTAAGTATTAGTATAGCTAGATAAAAGTAATAAATAAACAAGATGTATTAAAGTGTTATAGATAGAACTAAATCTAATAGTTACTTTATTTTACTTCTTCTTCTTATAGAAAACTTAATAATAGTTCTATAATTATAGTAAAATCTTTGTTTCTATTTTAATCTATAGTAAACCTTTTGTTTTAATAAGCTATTAATAGATAAAATAATTTATAAATTTTATTTTATAAGCTTAGGCCTTTTATTATTAAGTTAAAAGTTTAATATACTATAATTCTAATCTTAGTATAACATCTTTTTTAAGTAGTATTTAGTTAAGAGATTTTAAAGAGAAATTAGAGATTTTACTTAAATAGCTACTATCTTTATACTCTATAAAGACCTCTTTACTTCTAAGTAAATTATGTTTTTATTTTCTCTTTACTTCTTTTTCTCTTATCTTAATACTTTAAATATCTATTAGCTTTTAATTTTAATTATACTAAGCATTAATAAATAATTAATAGAAATAATAGAGTTAAGATATACTCTAAACTAATTATCTTATATAAATTAGGTTACTAAATATCTTTACTTTAAAGGTTAGTATACCTTACAATCTTTTATTTTTCTATCTTTTATAATAGGTAAGTAAAACTTTTACTTTAATATAGCTATTAATTCTTTAACTTCTTAATTTAAAATTTTTACCTAATAGTAATATAATTAAGATTTCTTTCTTTAATTATTAGTTTCTATAGATACTAGATATAAGTAAGATAAAAGTTAGGCTAGATTATTATTTAAAATAAGTAAATATATTTTTATAAAGATACTATTATAGTATATAGACTAAGAATCTAGATTAGATAACTTTAAGTATTAATAGTATAGAATAATATAGATATAAACTTTCTACTAAGAAAGTAATTCTAGAGATTAAATTATTTTTATTTTTATCTAAGTTTACTATTTTAGTAAAATAACTTTTAAAGAATATTCTTATTAGAAGAGAATACTTAAGTTCTAAGCTACTAGTATTAATCTTTTATAACTAATTTTAAAAAGGTCTATACAAAGGCTTCTTTAGCTAAATAAAATATATTTTCTAGCTTAAAGTATGTAAATAGAAACTCTTTTTTTAGACTATAGTCTTATAAAGTATATTAGCTAATTAAGCAAATTGTATAGATTATTTATTATTCTAAATTTTTTTTTTGTTTTTTAGTATGTTTTATATAAATAAACAATATTAATACTTTAGTAGAAATAAAAAAGTAATAAGAGAACTTATATTTTTTCTAGTTTTTATAATTAGTAAAATTATATTACTTATACTACAAAGCAAACATTATTTCTATAAAGTAAAGATATTAAAAAGAATAAATTTAACTTTAGAATCTTTTATAATTTTTAATATTTTAATGTAAATTATATTTAATATACTTAAGAAGTACCTATTTATATAAGAAGAGCACTTGTATAGAGTAATAATAAAAAGAAATATCTTATATAAGTTTTATTATTATTTCTACTTATACTATTTCTTTTTTTAATCTATTAAAAACAATTAAATTAAGTAGAAATTATAATACCTTTTTTTAACTTAGACTTATATAATAAAGAAAGAGACTTAGAATAGTATATAAAGAAAAAACTATAAAGTAATATAAGTTAATTTTCTTACTAAGATATAAAGTCTAAGTTAGAGTAACTTATCTAAGAATATGTACTTAAAATAGCTTAAAAACCTTCTAGTCTACTATAGCTTTAAGTGTAAAGATTATAATAACTTAGTTATTATTATCTTTTTATTATTATTAAGCTTTGTTAAGATTACACTTATTATAATTTCTTAACAAATTAGAAAAATTCCTAGTAAATCTAATTGCTTACGTAATTAAAATTTTAGTAGCTAGTTTCTAATCTGCTACACTAGAAGATTCTAAAACACCTCTATTTATCTTAGCCTAGTTAATATTAGAGTTATTACGTAATTTAATAACTCTTATTTTCTTATTTCTCTTTCTGCAATTGCTAAAAAATCTAGTAATAAACTAATTATTAGTCTATGTAATACAACGCATAGACTAATATAATTAGTACTAGTCTAGATTATTAATTTAGAAGATAAGAAGAATTTAGCAGACTTAGATTATAAATCTAGGAATTAATAGGAATTAAGCGGATTTAATTATAAATTCTTATCTTATAGCAGAAATAGGCGGATATTTACGCAAGTATTCTAGTAGCTATTTTCTATAAAAGAAATAGCAATTCTCTATAAGTTATTCTTTACCTAGTAATAATATTATTACCTTTTACCTACTATTTACTCTGCAATTACTTTATTATAAATCTTTATTAGTTATACTATTTATTATAGTATTTAACTACTTTGTTCTAATAAAGCTATATTCTATTATTAGAGAATAGTTCTTGTTACCTATCTATTCTTTACAAGTTATAAGCCTAGCTAGACGCTTATAGCTTTGTTAGAATATATCTTATTTATATTATTACTTGTTCTAAGTAATTAATATATTTAAAAGAAAAAGATTTTTATATATTCTAAAAGAGTTATTCTTTAGAATTAATAAAATATCTATTTTAGAACTATATAGTTTAACTTATACTTTTTATCTATTATTATAATAGTACCTTTTTAGCTTTAAGCTATTTAAAAATTTATAATCTTTATTTAGTAGTTAATTAGCCTCTATTATAATTAATAATAAAAAGAAAAGTACTTATTATTATTTTATAATAATAAGAAAAAAAGCTTTTAGTTATTATTATTAATAATTAATAAGAAAGAAACTAGAGTACTTCTTATTAATATTAATAAAATAACAGTATTAGCTAAGACTTTTACTAGTATTAGTTTCTGCTTGCTCTACTTATAGAAATATAAGATAATAGAGTTTTATATACATTTTCTCTATTTAGAGAGTAGTTAGTTACCTACGTATATTATTTTAAAAGCAAACTAGCTAGAGGCTTTAATAAGCTTAAAGAATCTATTTTACTAGAATTATATATATAAAAAGACGTCTTAAAAACGCGTTCTACTTTATATATACTAGTATTTGTAATCTCTCTTAGAGAAAAAGAGAGGATTCTTTAAGTTATTAATTATCTAAAAAATAAAAGTCTGCAATCTTAGTTATTATTACTATAATAACTTTATCTTTATTATTAAAGATCTATAGTAATAAAGTTTTACTTTAGTTACTATTAGAAATTTAGCTTTATTGCTATTTTCTATATTCTAGATTCTAGAATTATTCTAAGTAATAAGTAATTAATATTACTCTAAGAATAATTTAGTATTTTTATAATACTAATTCTTTTATTTTATTAAAAGAATATAGAAGAAAGAGGTATAGACCTAGGCTATATTATTAATAATAATAACTAGCTTATTATTATTAATAAATATCAATAGTCTTTGTTCTGTATCTATTATTATTAAATACTTTTTAAAGTAGTTTAATAATCTTATTACTTTTAAGTAATAAAATCTTTAGTTATTTAATTATTATTTAATAACTAAAAATGTTAGATACTATATTTAAAATTTCTAAATTAAAGAGATCTAGTAATTACAATATTTAGTCTATTAAAATAGAAGCTCTTTTAACTAAAGAAGGCTATCTAGAAGTAATAGCACACGATTTATCTAGTTTAAGCAAAGCTACTAGAGTTCTATTATAAGATAAAGCTATTAAAGCTACTAGTTTTATTAAATTAGCTTTAGAAGATAGACCTTTATTACAAGTTAGATATATTAGTAATTCTTATTTATTATAGTAAATGCTAAAAAATCTATACAAAGCTAAAGAATTTAGTAGCGAATTTTTAATTAGTAAAGAACTAATTAATACTACTATTAATTCTTATAAAGGCAATTTAGAATTATATATTAATAATTTTAAACGCCTAGCTAATAGCTTAGAAGCTAAAGAAATTAGTTTACCTAA